>NC_066344.1:3939393-4242424 GCF_024516045.1 Bombus affinis | reverse complement strand
GATTTTTATCATTAAACAAGGAATGAAAAAAGTAGTTGACCTAATTATGGTTTTATAAATTAAAAAATAAAAATGCATACTTTTCTTAATATTTAAAAATCTCTTACGAATCATTAGAATTAATTGATAATAATTTGGTCATTAATTCGCATTACTTTACTCTTCAAAAAACGACCTTTGTAAGTAACCAAAAAATGATCAAAAAAATTACATATTTTAAATCGTTAACATCGATATCTTTCCCAACCTAAAGAATAGAAACACTAAAAATTATTCAATTAAAATCACATATAAATTTCTTCCACTTAAATTACTTTCAATGCCCTTTCATTCAATCGGATGCTCTATTTTTAATGCCTTACCTTTTTTTCAACATTTTCTCTTCGCATTTCGGCACGTGACCCATCTATTCTCTTTCCATCGCTTCTTTTTATTCGTCTCCTTTTGTTTTTTATTTCGATTCAGCGTGACATTCGAAACGGTACGACATTTCGAAAGTTTCGATGGCACAGCATCTGCCCGTTTTTCCATGCGTTGCGTATACGAACGGCCCCAGCAAAAATCACGCACGTGAAGGTGGGGTGCATAAATTATAGTGAACGCCATCTTTCTCCCATGGCGTGCCGATTGGACGAACGAAAAAAATATCCATCCCTCGACCGAAGTGGCTCCTACACACGGGCCACGATTCTCACCCCGAATACGCGAAACTATCGTGGCCGTGCGCGCCATTTTCCTTGCGCGATTTCCACCCCCGTTTTCCGGCCGTGTGCATTTCCCGAGCAGCATTACCATGCTTCGATTACTCGAAACTTAACCGGGGAAAAAAGTATATTGGACTGCTCTAAATCGACTGTCCCAGTTACGTAATTTTTTTTTCCAAAAAGAAAAATATTATTTAAATTGTTGAACTTTTAGAATACTCTACGATCTTCGAATTTTTATACTTTAACATAGGTCTCATTTTACAAACGTAAAAAAAATGTATAATATTCTAAGATGTTTCATGCACACTAATAACAATTTTTTGATATTTTGGTAAAACTTCAGATACCGTTTTATCGTTAAAGAAATATATTTATGATACTTTTCATCGTTGGAGAAATAAATTTCGGCCGAAAATGATGGAAAGAGCGCAGCACGGTAAAATAAATTTTAATCGTTTAATTTTAATCTATTTTTTATTTCTTTGAATATTTCTTCGAAAATTCTTTATTGTCCTCGGATAATAATCTGAATAATTTGTCAGTGATAATTTTAATTTTATAGAATTTAGTTAAAATGATCGAGCTATTGAAGTGGTTCATCATTTTTGTACTATCAAATTCTTAAGAAAAAAAATTGTGAGTAATTCGACACGATTAAAAGTGTATCGACGAACTTGATGGAATAATTTACATTTGTAACTATCAGAAATACTTAAGAGAATAAAAACACTAGCTCTATCATCTCCATTAGTGTGTTACTGTTCGCGTGCTCGAGTACGTACGATTAATCGCCTCCTTTTCTTTTACTTACTCCGATCAATGTTTTTCAAATCATAGGTTATTTAATATTTATTACAGAATTGATAGGTCGACATTTATCTTAATTTCCTTATAATTAATACTTATTCTTATCAAAACCTATTTAACTGATATGTATAGCAGTAAAGTATGAAAGTAACAAAATAAGAATTGTTGATAATGTTTTAATCGTTCAAGCGTTTTCAAGCAAAATAATTTTCACATGATAAAATTATGTGAAAAAACATAAACAGATAGTTTAACGTTTGGCTGAAGGATTTTGAGAATTGGAAAAATTGTCAAGTGTCGCTAACAACGAAACGTTTAAAGTTATCCCATGAAATTCGTCGTAATAAAAGCATTTCCGTGAAACGATCTACTTGTTAGCTCGGAAACGGGATCAAAGTTTTATGCATTCTATCGTATCGGTGTATAACTTTTTACGGCGTTGAAGCACCATTATTGAAAACGGTTCTTCGATCCACGTGACTGTCCATTTCGAGGAATTGAAAACAAGAATATCAAAGGACCGGTTATTTCCAGCAAATTTTAAATAATTTCTTTCGAAATTTGTTCTGTTAGAGGTCAACAGTTTAAAATTTGCTAGTATAAAAGTTCTACCTATGTATCTATGTATACTTATCATTGCTCATTTATTTCTTAATATTTTACTTGTACTGTTGTTGCGTGAAATGTTGTTATAAATAATTTTTTAATGCTTATTTCGTTTATGGATTTTTTACAAATATTAAATATTTATTTATTTAACAGCCGCTCTTTTTACTCAAATAAATGCGTTTGATCAAATAATTTTTATAAAGGAAAATTCAATAAAATGCAATTATATGAAAGATAACAAAAATAAACGACAAAATTTAGCCACAAAAATCGATTTATTCAAGTTTGTTAAATATAAAAAATATTATTTTATCTCTATTATATTTCAAATAGAAAAATACTGAAATACT
The DNA here is from genome assembly GCF_024516045.1 of Bombus affinis. NCBI lineage: Eukaryota > Metazoa > Arthropoda > Insecta > Hymenoptera > Apidae > Bombus > Bombus affinis. Next base: position 4,239,951 of record NC_066344.1, on the reverse strand, counting down.
GGTTAGATTAAAAATGGTTATTTTTAATCACTTTCAGCCTTCTCATTCAACAGTTTTTACCACTTTTTAACATTTGTTTTTGCGATAGAATTCTATTGCAAAATTCAAAACGTTCCATTTCTTTCTAATGCACTCGTAACTCTCATAAATCTCAATCAGAATCATTATTGACTGAGAAATTGAAATGACAGAAAATGTCGGTGAAGATTTTTAATAAAGCAAAAAGCGGATTTCTGTTCATTTTAAGACGTGCATTATTTATCATTTGAACGCTAATGGATTTTCAGCATTAATTACGTTTACATATTTAGAGGAAGAATAAATGGCAAAAAATGTATTGTATGACTTGTACAGTATGTACATTTCCATCTTTTCCAATTAAGGTCTAGCTGCGATAGTTCTAAGAATTAAGATAAATTATTTTATCACTTAATACATTTTCTATCGTCATTCACGTCGTCCTTCATTTCTTTGATCACTTATCTATTTATATCTCTACCATATCAACTTCTTAATGCTTTCAGATTTCACACGTGCTTGCAACACTGTACTATAGCAAGTTATTAACCAACTAAACTATGAATTGATAAGACTACTCTCAAATATTGCTTTATCTCTTCTTCCCAAAGACGCGCAGGGACTATACTACTTTTATGTTACTGCCTAAGAGAAAACTTCAATCCCAGAAGAGTTGGAAGCGAATAAGATGTTTCCAACTCACATATACATAGTTTCTAGTTGATCAGCTTATTTACCAGATCGACTTAACTCCGTAAAACAAAAAATAGAGAAAAATGTTGAAATTATATGAAACAAGCATCAATTAAATGTTTCGGCGCTAGAATTTAAAAAAATTTCATAAAGTGGAGTTAACCACTTTGGCCTGTGAATGCCAGTTCTCATAAATCTTAACCAGGCCAATTCCTAATTCCCATGGGTCCCTTTTTCATTGTCTGCGGTACGTGAACTTCGTTTCTTGACCCTTTCAGTTGCGGGACAAGTGTCACGTTCCAGAATGTTGCAACCGTGAGCACCTGGTGCAATTGCACATTCGACGAAAATTGCGTCGCATTGTGTACTTCATGACGCCGGTACGCAACAGCGTGTCGCAGCAACTTTGGTCATTGAACTTCGCTAGACATGTGGTTCAAGTCTCGCGTGCACAAGGTGCCCAGAAACTCAGGATGCTCGCGCAGAAGGTGTGCGAAGTGCACCCCACAAGACGAATGATGGCCGTAGGACTATTATATCGACGAGATTGAATGTGTATGGACGTCGATGGATGATAGAGAAACGTGTCGGAGAAATGTTTATGAAAAATGCCCCGAATAAGAACTTAGTTATCGATTTCCCACGAACTATTCTCTGTCTGTCGAAACGATAACGTTTTCCAGTTATATATTTTCATGATTATTATTAAATATTTAATAGGTTTTTCTAATTGAAAGTTTGAAGGAGATTCATATAGTGGTGAAAGAATGGCATTGAAAGAGCACGTCAAGAATATTTCTGAGATTGGATCGTGACACGAATTTCATAAAGAATATTTTCGTATTAATTTGCTATATCCGCAAGCTCTAGATATAAGAATATGGTTAAAGATAGCTTTCGAGGCTTTTAAACATAAATTTTTACCAGACAATTTTGAGCAGATCCCAAATCACAGAAATTTTATAAATTACGAATGGTAAACTTAGTTTGCAAATGGGAAACTAACATTTACATATTTTCCCTATTCTCCATCATTATCTATAATTTATCCTAATCAGCTTGAAAGTCGACGATATGTCAATACTGCTTCTCAAAAATTTGCCTACTTAATTCGATAAATGTTACGCAACGAGTTGAAACAAAATCGCAGCATATAATTTTTCAGAAGTAGCTGTTACATAAAAATTCGAAACATTTTTCTCGAAGAATAGTAACTTCGATTCTGATAAGAATATACGGTATGATAACCTCGCAGATTCTTTTAATGAAGAAAAATCACGTTTCAAATGTACGAGCGCAGGTTGGTTCAAAGAGGCAACATCTTAGCGATACTTGCCAGCAGAATCGATTCGAAAAATCAACACACCATCGAGAGCAACTGAAAATCAAAAGGTTGTGGAGCGAGTGAAACAGCGACCACCTATGTTAAACCCGTTCACATTCCGCGCGTACTTAAAAGCGTCCGATCGATCGTAATAAGGGCCGAAATTTATGAGGACGCGATAAACTCGACGATTTACGGCGCCATCGTCGTTAATAAATAACAAAATCGTCGAGCAGCGCGGCCGTCTGAAAACACAAAAGGCCGGGCCAGCGCGAAGTGTAATTTATAAATATCGCCCGGCCAATTTGTTCGCGTCCCCGAAGCGATAATTTCGCGTACCCGATAACCCGCTCGCATTGTGCGTCGATTCATAACTATCGTCGAGTTCCGTCGTTCGAGATATCGCTGGACACCGTACCTTTCGCTTTCCTTCTTTTCTTTTTCCTTTTATAACGTCTTGCTTTTTTTCCCTTCTTCTTCTTCTTCTTCTTCTTCTTCTTCTTTTTATTCCTGGCTCTCACTATGGCAACGACACGATGGTCTCAGAAAACTACCATAAGTGGTGATACGTTGTGTCAGACCACCGTGAGGATATGGAAGATAGCGTGCATTAAGGATGTCGAGTGTCATCGATGTTCTTTTATTATTTGTCTTGGAATCTTCGTAATTTTCTTTGCTTCTGTTTTGTTTGAGTGAAGGGGTTTCATTGTTGAATTTCTTCGTTTTATAGAAGTGTAGCGGTACTCGTCGACAAAAATCATAATGGTTTTTGCCCAGTAAATCCGCTACACAAGAAATCCTGTTTACCCAAAGACGAGCTAATTATAGATCCGACGATCTTAGGCGGTTCCGATCGTTGGTCCAAATCCGTCGTTTTTGCCGTGTTCATAGGCCCTCGAGCAGCTACCCAAAAAGCCAACAATTGTAAACAAGGTGGAGAGCTCAGCGCCCGTTGGGACGTTTCGAGAACATCTTCGAAATTCAAATCCCAACGCCTTTCCTCAACTTCGACGGATATAAATATAGCGAACAGGGTAGCGACGCATTCTTAGTTATCGAGAGACACGAGCAGCAGCAATTAACCGATACTTCTTTGCGCCGATCTATTAGCGACCGCGAACCGAGACAGCAAGTGTATTGTACGACTAGTGTACGCATTGGGTATATTCTAATAAACTACGTAGTTAGTTATACTCTGGTGTTTGTAAAAACTAATCAATCACCTTACCACCTCAGAAGAATCTATAGAATGGGTTACTGGATGTAGGGATGTAAGAGATACGTTCGTTGTATTAAGAATATCGTTGTTAAAAGATACTGTTGCTACTAAATACAGTAATTGTGGCTACTATTAATAAATTAACTAAAGTATTTTTCTTTTTATATTATCATTTGTAAAACATCAAATTATTATCATCGTCGAATAATAGACATTTCATAAATAATAATGTTGGGAAGATATTTTATTTAATTTTTTACTTTTCATGTTAAACTTGTTACTCTGCTTTAATTTCTATTTGCAGTTTCATTTACAGGGATTAACAAATTTATTTGTTTGAACGTATTCCGGCCACATTCGGATTAGCAACGTGTCGAAATATCTGTTCGAACAACGCTAAAACATTTGATACGGATCGCAAAAATCGACAAAATCGTTTCGTTTATTCGTTTGAAACAAACGAGCTCATAACAGTGGAGTATCGCTACGGACCCCAAGCGAGTTTATAACACCCTATGCCGCAATTGACGTAATTGCCAGCACAAGCAAATCAAGTCGCGTCCGCCGTCGTCGCGTGCACGTATTCGAAATCGTTTCAACAGGTCGATGATCTTCCGGTTTCGTTAACAGAAATTCAAAAATATTCAAAGCTTGAAATGACTTGTAATAAAAATACGAAAACTTCATTATTAGTTGCGGTGAATAATATAATTATAAAATATTTATGTGATTGTTTCATATGGTTTTAAATATGGGGAAACTGCAACGAAAATCGTTAGAAACTTAGATTTAACTTTTGGAAAATGTTAGACATTTTCTACTTCTAAATAATTTTTTAATGCATGAATTGCTTTAAAAGACCCTACATCAGTTTCATTTGAAGAATTAAATCAATAAAAATATCCTCTATTCTATTTAAACAATTTTTCCGCTCATTTATTTTACATTTAGTTCGATTATTTTGAAAGAAATTGGAATGATTCCGTTCTAAAAATTTTTTAATTTTCAAATCGATATTTCTTATAAATCTGACGCAATTAATTCGATTAACAAATGGAAAGGTACAATGAATCGTGTAAAAATTATTTTCCTTAAGCGTACAATATTTTTAAGAAGCCATGCGTGCTTGAAGTTTTACTTGAAAAAAAAAAAAAACAATTAATATTAAAAAGCATTAATTCAAATATCATTCAGGACACTATGAAGAATTTTAATTCTATTTTATTTTATATTCATCAATTTCAAGATAAATTAATATACAAATTTCGATTTTATTTTCGAATTTTCCTTCTAAATTGAAATGTATTATGCCATGGTAAGTTTGTCTGAATTTCAGTGAACTCGAAACTTCTCTTATTCTACGTTAAATGCGATCCAGTATGAGCGTACATTCGTGAAGTGCATCGTTGCCCCTCGCAGGAAGTCAAAGCGGCTATAGTCGCATCGTGGTAATGGAAATCGTAAACATTAATTAGCAGGATGACCCTGGTCTGTGAACGAGAAATGGAATTCTGAACTGCAATACGTGGCTTGTGTGACGTAAATCCATCGATCGTTGATCACAGAGCATTAGATTATACGATATAGAGCACGGTTTACTTTGACAAAGAGAAATATCAAGCAGCAGGATGAATACTACTGATTTATTCCCCTTGTGCTTGTCCAATGTGCGAATATATCGATGATTATTTAGTCAAGACTCGAAATAAGAAATGGAAAGCTAATTTTGGTGTTTGAAACTTCGTAAGTGATATATGTTTGATAAATGCATTTAATTTACTTTCTTGTATCAATTAGAATTTTGATAAATAATGCAGATTTATCGATGCTGGTTTTTCCTTTCCGTTTAATTATTCGATGATAATTCAGAATCTGATAAATGCGTTACATTTATTGAATGAAGTAGGGAATCGAGATTTGTTAATTACTGTTTTATCTTTTCCAGAGTAATAGAAGATAATGCTGAAAGACAGTTTCGATAAAACCTTATATTCCACGATCAATAAATTTGTCACTTAGACAGCAAATTAATAAATGCCGTTGTCAATATTGTAATACTTCATTCATTGTTATCTTATTTTATTATCTTTATCTTTGCGTGTTTTACAAAGTCGGTATCGATCCAATACAATCATGTACGCAGGCAATAAAAATATTACGTTTAATCGCGCACAATATTATACTAAGTACTAATTAGAAGTGGAAAAGTATGAATGTAATCAAACGAGTATTTCAACTCTGAAACCTGTTATTCATTAAATATTCCAGATTAAAAAATTATTCCGACCAGTAATACGCGGCTTTGAAGATTTATTTTTAGCGTCTTAGCTTGAAATTCCCTCTTCATTGCACAAATAATATAAATACGGATGAACTTTAAGAAGGATTTAAGAAATCGGTTATTCGACCGTCTCGAACGTTTTCTCAATAATTTAGAAAGCGATTTTAATTCCGATTGTCACGATTGTATTTCGGTGATACGAGCCAGAGCAGATGCAGCCGGGGTCATCTCTGAATAATCGATCGCACCCGAAACCGGCCAGAATTTATAACCGACGATCCCTCTTCGTCTCAATAAACTTGTATAATCGTGCAATATGGTTATATATCGATTCGCCATAAAACAGACGACTGCTCCATCCCGGTGAAATACCGCGAAAATAACTCGCCACGTTTCGTTTAACTCTCCGCAGATCGCCGCGATAAAATCGCCTATAAAATTCAACTACCTGTCGCGTTCATGTAAAAAAAAAAGGGAGGCAGAGAAAGAAAAAATAGAAAGAAAAATAGAAACAGGGGAACGGAACGGAAAAAAAGCGTACGCGCGTACAAAACTACGTGACGTGTGTCATACACACAGGCCGATAGGTGTCACGTCACAGTCGATCTGTACTATGCACACCGTGTTCAGCAAATCGTTATACAATCAGGAAGAAAGTGATTGTTGATGAGTAAAAGAGCGTAAAACGTACGATGCGGTTTTTCCATCTATTGACTGTGTACTACACAGCGTGTAGTTTCTTTTGAAAACGATGAGCTATAATTTCTTGCGTCGTAAAATATTAATAAAGACGTTTGTATCATATTAATCATCCGAAAATTAGAGATCCTAAATTATAGAGGAAGTCTATATTATTTTCAATAGGAGAAGAATTTACATATTGTGTTTCTTAGAATAATAAAAATATTCATCATCTCGGGTTTTTACATATTTATGAGAAACTTAAAGATACATAGGCGCATAGAATACACGTAATACGCAAAAATTCGAAGAAATAGTCAACAATATGCAAAGCACAGAAAGTTAAACAAATTCGTACCTAGACTCTGTTCTTCCAATTATTTTCGTAAAAATACGAATTCACATAGATATCCATGAAATTAGTTATCACCCTTTTAAAGCAATACTAATCAACGCAAACTACTAGCTAACGCAGATCTATGAATGGAATAAAGTTCAGATATCAACAAGTGACTCAGTACCAAAGAAAGTAGTTTTGCTCTTTACACTCGAATAACGCTATTACGAAACGAAATTACTCAGAAGTAACTGTGCGGCATATTACGCGAACGACTCTTGTAAACAGTGAAAATTTCTAAGTTCTGCATGAATATGATACTTCAGATTAAAAGGATTTAGCGCGCATTAAATCATTTCGAAAACCTGCTTTTAACGCACGTTGCGAATAGTTTAAATTGTCACTTCTGAAAGCCAGTTTGTACACAATATAATATGTGTATGGAGTATAAAAAAATGTACGCTACAAAAAACTGCTTCGGCCTGCAAAAATTCATTGCATACTCCTTTTTACGACTTTTAAATGCTTCAAACACCAATAGAAAGAAAAAGAAGGAAACGTGTAACTTATCAACCATTCATTGTTAAAGACGAGACGAAGAGAAATATTATCGTTTTCTTGGTCTCGTTGTTTTCGCCTTTAGCTGCATTTAATTGACTCCGCGGTTTAACTGTGCAAATGTTTTGCCGACTGCTGTTGTTTTCGCACTTGCGGTTCGTCGACTCCGCGGCTTTCGTGACGATGCGACGCGACGCGACGCGGTGCGGCCAAACGTTTCGTTATTCGACGCGTCGTATTTCCGGGAGAGAATGCTATCTGTCGCGTACATTCGTCCATTTCGTTCCTCGCATTGTTTTTCTTTCTTCAGTTTTCGTTTCGTTATTTTTCTTTCAGTTTTTCCCTTTCGTTTTAGTTGCTACTCTCACGATAATGCTCTTCGTCACTCGATAAACCTATCGTTAACGCCCTCGTCACTTCCCGCAGTCAGATCCTCCATACTAAATGGTCACTATGAAATTTGGAAACTTCGATTTGACTTACAGTTTTTCAAATGTAATGTACAAGCTGTCCTCGAATACATTTGAACCTATCCCGTAACAAAATGGTGACAAATTTTTTTAATGATACACAGTTAGGGGCAAAAATAAGTATCAATTAAGTCTCGTTAAATATGGTTTGTTTGCACAAAAATGTAAATATCAATTTCAATTATTTACTAAATAATCTACTACAGTACTACAAGGATATGTAATAAAGCTTATGTAGTATGTGACAGCAGCATTAGTTTCTTTAAATTTCATTCATATCTATTTGTCTCCGACTGTATTTTAAGATCAATGTTATTCTTCTTTTTAGATCTAATAACGAACATCTTAAACTGAATGTCTTAATATAATATCAGCCGTTGCAGGCTCTAAATAATAATATTTCTTCAAAACGATTTCAATGACTTAAAAGAAATACGAAATTCTATATCAAAGTCACAAGATGAACAAGATTACAGTCCGAACGATTAAAAACCATGCACTTTCTCACAAACAATTGCCATCTTCGTTAAAGTTTTACTACAATTTCGACAATTACTTGTTTCGTTAAATTCATGCGCTATAATTCAATTCCGTGTTCGAAAATATCTAACCGGACGGAAAGAAAGAAAATAAAAAAAAAAAAAAAGGAATAAAAAAGTGGAGAATGCAATGAAACGACATCGCAATTAAATCCGCAAAATATGGCTGAGCGCGAATTATTAAAATCAAAACGGGAGGGGGATGAGCAGGGGAGATAAAATTTTTCAAACGAAACGCTGCTTACAACGCGGGCGCGACCGCGGGAAACCTTCGGAATAAACGAATATTTATTTCCGGTTCGCCGACTGGCGTTTTAATTTTAATAAATTCAATTAAACATCTTCCACAAACGAACGAATTTCTGTAACGACGTTTTCGCTGCACGTAAATCGTTTCGACGGCTATATTTATTCAAAAGCGTCGCGGAGAGCCGGTATCATTATGAAAATTTATACACCGGCATGAAATGATTTTGCTAAATTGCTTAATTAGTGAACCGTGGTTTTAAAACGAGTCCTTCGGCTATGCCCATATTACGTGTACGGAAATTTTCGGTAATTTCGACTGTCGTAGCCAGAAATATCCTAATTAAAGATTATCACTCAACTTCGGGACCCTGTGTAAAGAAATTGCAAGCTTTATTCATATTTGCGCGTGTCTTGTGTAAATTCAATATATTTTCTTCATTTAAATAAACGTTAACGCACGATTCGTTTCGATAAAGTTTAATGTATTTTGTGTTTTTATCGAATAGAACATTTGTTGGGGATTTTTCAAAGCTGGTACTTTTAGTGGAGTACCAGTGATTTGATCGATGCCCTCGGCTACTCGTTTGTTTCTGTTGTAATCTGTCTTTCTGTGTGGTCGATGATCATCAAACGTAGATATCAAAGGGGACGGTTCGTTCCGCGATCTATGGCGGAAGATCTTTATCTCCTAGCGGACCATTCTCCCATAGTTATATTCTTCTTATAGACCTGAAGGGTCTTTAGCGGAGACGACTCGAACTTGATGTCAGAGATCGTTGCTATCCTTTATACTTTATGCTGCTGTTATATCTTTCATTTAATATCAGCTTTCACACATTTATTATGTTAACTCTTTTTAAATGTTATTTATGTATTCTCATTCTCGCTTATCAAGTCGTCTACATCAATTTAACTGGTTCTTGCTATTCCAATCGCTTTCTTTCTGTAGTTATTATTCAAACAATTTTATCTCAGCCTTTGGCTATATTATAGTCCCCTTCGTTTATAATAATATTCTTCTTTCACAAATAATTTCATGTATCTGATACTTCTATTTCTGTAATTTCATGTAAAAGATGATTTTTCTATGATTACAAGGTAAATATAAAATTACATTAATACACACAAGTTTCTGCTACTTATTCTCGAACTTCAGAAATCTCTACATATTTTTTCTATTTATTATATTCAGTGTTCTCTTCTTGATAAAAGTGCAATTGCTGAACAATTAATTTGCAATAAATTCTGTTCCAATATTTTTCCTAAATTCGTTAAATCATCCAAGGTTATCGTATACATGTAACAATACGTATGACATAAAGGATGTTAGAACGAACGGCTCTAAAACTTTAAGGGATCCTGGTATTTACAAAGGGGAATAAAAATATTTAATCAATATAGGAATTAAAATCAATACTTTCGGTGTAAAATATAATTTTATATCTCTCTGTATGGATACTTGTGCAGAAAGTTTAGCAAGTAATATAACAAATGCTTGAACAACGTATATCTATAATTAACAAATTTTTAAGCAAAGTTATATTACATAGGCTGTTACGGAATAACAATTAAATATTTTGATTCTAACGAAGGAAAGCAAAGATGACACAAAGAAAACGACGAAACTCTAATTCTCTTCAATTTCGAAATGGTAGATAGGATATTTTAATTAAGAAGTGCAATATTAAAATCTTAAATAATTATTTTTTAACATCCTGCATAGAATTTACGTATATACAATATATATACTAACTATAGTGGCTACAAAAGATATTTGTTCATCCATCCTTATCGATCTATTGTATATCGTCGAATGAAACGTTCTTTTTTAGCAAATTTTACATTTCGTCTTGGCAGTATCAATTTTTTAATAGACAAACGAAACTCAAGTGTACTCAAAGTGCACAAATAATTTTTGTGACCATTGCGTTTACTCTCGTATTTAATGACATGTTTCTTTGCCGCTGGTGCACCATATTCGACAGTTTCTTCTTGTTAAAATCTACGTCATGATAAATGAACTGCCGATGGCCGCTAACCACGCCGGAATGCGGCGACGTCCGCTCGAATAATCACAAGATAATTACTTTCCTGCACACGGTCCGCCCAAACCGCTCAAAAGCCGGATCTCCAGTGTTCCCGCGGGAGTTCCAAGGATTCACGAACGGACGGACGCGTTAAACCGCAGGAAGGAACGGTCTTTCGCTGGCCCGGATACCTAACTCGCTTAAAACTTCTCTAAGAACAATTCTGTTCGTAACTTTTGCAAAATTAATTTCTTTTATTTCGTTCTTCCTTTACGATTCGTTCGACGTCTGCCTCGTTCTTTGTAACAATGTGTGATTTTTAAATAAAACGCTGATTTTCGAAATAAAATTCCCTGTACCATTGAAAGATTAAATTAAAAAAGCTATCATACTATCATAAATAGTATGTTATGCTAACTAGGTAAATGGATTGTGGATATTAATGAGTACTAAATAAATTCATAATTTATGAAATATTTTTTAATAACGTTATAAATAATTTCTGTTGTAATTTTTGTACATTTCCACCACCGAAATCTAAGATTTCGTAATAAAGCAAAGAAAATATGGAAGGAAATAACAGGAGATTAAATTAAACGGAATAATGGAACGAGCTCGCCACGAAGTATTGAGAGTTCGAAACAATTTAGATATGAAGTGGTAGGCACGAACATTGTATTACTAATTTAGTATAAACTTCGCGGAAACATTTCATTCCCCATCTTGAATAATCACTTCACTTTCTATTCGTAGAAAATTAAAAGCAACATTCTTACCCCCTGTACAATTGATTATTCGCGAAATTTCCCAAGTTATCAAGGTTAATGAATTTACTCGAAAAATTTACTGACAATAAATCTAGTACACGTAAATTTTACCAATTTTAAGTCAACCGATTATCTTAATATCCGTAATAACGTAACATTGTAACATAGAAGTTGATAATCTACTATCTGTAACTTATCAATTCATTAACGTTATTGGTTGGTAAATTATCGTGTAAGAGTGTCCTAGTATCCTTAAGCCCTATCTCCACTGATAATGAAACAATAATAAGAAATTGATAAGAAATGACAAAAGAAACAGCAACTTATAGAAACATTTTGCCTACTCTGAAGCAACGTTATTCGAGGAACATCTGGTTTTTGTTTCAGTTTCAAGCCTATTTGTCGCTAGCAACAGATATATGCCATTTGTTTCTGTTTGCTTACGTGTTGCTTCCTATTTTTCTTCTATTTTTACCGCTTCGAATGCAGACAGTTAACAAACGGCAACATTATTTCCTGATAATGAGAACACGAAGGAACTTTGAGAAACATTCGACAACAATCGGCGTCTTTTTCAAGAAACACGAAACCGTAACAAAAAGTTTCTCGTTGTTGCTTCAGTGGAAACAGGGCTTTACATTATCAAAAACGCTTAACCCAGTAACAACCACGGAACCAACCCCAAACATCGTTCAAATTTTCATCCCCAGAAAAGAAACGAATGGATTTATAGAGCGTGTCCATCAGCTCATCGAGAGGCTGGTTGTCTGGCTGCCGCCTTGTCCTGTTCCTGCACGCCTCTCTGTTTCCTCTTCGTTTCCTCTTCGTTTCCTCTTCGTCCCTTTCTTCCCCCTTTCCTCCGACACAGGATCCCAGCTTCGGTGATGGTAACAACGGAAAAGGATCCGCGCGCGTATGTGCAGGCGCACGTAACCGAGGACAGCAATATCGGGGGTGGGATTTATGGGGCATGACGGAGATTTACAACGCTTCTCGCGTCCATGGGCTTCATGGATCGCTGGATCGTAGGGGGACCATGTTCCGCTCGCTTTCGATCGTTCTCGATCTTCTTTTCTGTTGTTGTTGGTACGCTCTCGGTGCGGCCTGTGGCTCGCTCGCTGCACCTGCACCCACGATCGCGCAATCGAGAAACGTCAGATGCGCCCGCGGCCGAATGCGAATCGGATTCGGGTTCAACGAAACGCGTGGGAGGGCCCCGCATGGCAGAACGTGCCGCTGAATCGTAATCGACTCGGTTACATCGATGCAGCGCCAGCCAGGCCGGCGTTCTTTGTTCCTCGTACGTGTCGTTTTCGTAAGTATTTTGCTGGAAGAATTTAGCAAGATGCTGAAGGCCGTTTTCCTCATCTTGTGGTGTGACATCTATTGCCGTTAAGTTTCTGTAGGCTGTAACAGTTTCGGGTCATAGAGATTGTCATAAAAGACTGGGTCTTAGAGAGGTTAAGAAATAAGCATATAATGCTATATGCATATGCATCATTTAAACAAAGATATCCTTTTTATAAGGTGCGCGAAGACTTCTACCAGTGACTGTATATACGTTATTCAGTACCATTGAGAATTTGTTTATGAATATTTATGAATTATCCACTTTGGTCTGGCCTTAAACAATGAAGAAACTTTTCCTAGTAACAATATATATAACTGGCTACTAGAAATCGATCGAGATAAACAAATTCCGTTGTAAAATTTCATCACCAACGAATATAATCTGCATTTGCTGATCAATAACAATCGACATTTTAAGCTCCTTTCAACGTTTAATATCACATTCACCAGATCGGATTTAAGCAAGAACAATTGGCAAAAGACAAACTTGTCACACAGCTTATAATTCAAATTTTATATTCAAATTTTATAATTCAAATTCATCATTCAAACAATTAACACGATTAACGCGCTCTATCGCGATAGAACAGATCTTATCCGCGCATTTCAATCAATTTCTTCCAAACGAAACGAAACTCAACCCACAGTTTGCGATCGGAAAACTTGGTTTGGCACAGCACTCGTTCCGTTTCCAAAGCAATCAGACGAGAGAAAAAAGTTAACCGTGCCCCTTCAACGTGGCGATTAATTGGAAAATCATGCGTTTTCTTGGAATTAATGGGAACGAAAGCACGTGCGGCTTCGTACGGTAGTGCAGTTAATTGGCGCAGCTTTTATTGAGGGTATTAATTTGGGAGAATCGTAAACAGACGCGGACAACGCCCGTTTCTGGATATTATTCGACGAAAAACCGCAACGGCTAACACTCCGCCCGCCGGTGTTTTTTCTTTTTTTTTCTTTTTTTCTCCTCTTCTCTTTCCATCGACGCCGATCGATAGCTAATTACGCGTTTACCCGCGTCGAAACGAATCGCCCGCGGACGAAATTAAAATGATTTTGACCTCGCGCCGACAGTTTTTCGGCCATAATAAACGGAAATAACGAATAGTCCGCACCCCGGACGTTGTTCAAATAAAAATGTACGCGTATGCCTGCTGTCTAGCTTAAGCATATCTGTTTTACTAATATGTACGTGACTTCCGTTTCTTCTGGTTTCTCATCTTCTCTTAGCTATGTTTAGTAGCTTTCCTATGTTTAGTAGATTGAGCGTATGCGTGTAATGAAAAGATTCTTCGAATTTAATTTCATATAGAACGGATCACAGTGATTTGTTTAAAGGAATTCGCTTTGGTAGTCACTTTCTGATCGAATAAATGAATTTTATTTAAATAATTGAAAAATCAATTTCTTTAAGCGTCAGCGTTTTATCAAAAAAAAAAAAAAAACACCCGTTCAATACGACACGATATAATTTGCTTGATTAAGAGATTGTAGAAAAAAAAAAAAAATAGGAATGAAAGAAACAAGTAGATATAAGTATGTATATAACGAGAATGAAATTTGTATGATGTATATGATTCACTGGTATAACATACCGTGAACTCAACTAACTCGATAGTACATACATATTTAATGCTCGAAGAATACAATCTCTCTGTCGAACGAGGCCGCCCCATAAATCAAGCAGCGAGTATTTTCACGATTCGTCGTCCCATCGTTCCGTCAATTCTCCCTCCCGCAGTCTGTTTCGTAAAACCACCCAATCCGGATTTCTCCGTATTTACAAACATTCGCGCGACACGGCCGCAATTCCTGTTCATACGATCCATCATACACTGCGAAGAATTTGTTTCTAGTCTTTTTAACTACACCTCGTCGATCCGCGAATAATTAATCGAATCCCTTGCGAAGTTGATTGACAGTCGTACAGTGTGTCATTTAGCAATATTATTCACTTTCTAAATAAATTATTCATAATCTTTATGGTTTAAAAAAAGAAATGAAAGGCTGACGTCAAAATAGTGCTATTTGAAATACCGTGGTATTTAAAAATAAAGGATGTTTCTGCAGCTGCTGATAATTTCAGTAATCATTCTATTAATAGTTCTATCAAGTGTTTCCAATAAATTTCTGCTCTGTAATGAAGGTATTTTTAATTTCTTATATAGTTCTTATAACATCTACATATTATAGAAATATGACCAATATAATTTAAAGGAAAATAAAATAATAACGATAAAGTAATATTTGAGTACAACGAATGCTAATAAAAGATTTCTTAAACAGATCTTTACACTGTATTATACATAGATATTTTTTATTCGTATATCATTTTCATATTTAATCTACACAATTTAAATAATTGTTTTTATATTCATATTTATATTTGCTACAGGAAAATATACACATTATTTTCCAAAGGTTCTTCAAACGTTCAAAAGGTGTATCTTTAACAATGATCTTTTTCTCTTTTTTCCTCGAGTCACGTATTTCCAATTTCCATTTAATATTTATACACAAATTTGATTTGTTTGTTGGAATAGTTCATCAGTCAACCCTTGCTCGAAACTCGTTCGCTCTCTCAATACCAACGAGATCGTTCGAGAAACTGCGATCGAGCGGCAAGGTCGAGCGATTTGAAAGTGGCGGCGCGCGTGCACACTGCACACGTGGACACGCGTCGAGGCAACGCCTCGCGTATATCTGCCCGCGAGGACGGGTTAGACACACACCCGTCGATCCAGTATGTAGATTTGTGCAGGTGTCGCAGCGTTTGCTCGACGTAGTTCTCAATTTTAATCGAGCAAAGGAGGGAAAAGAGAGAACCGCCCGGCTGACACGGCTCGCGCACGCGTATACGCGCCACTTCAAAACCGCCTGACACCGCTCCATTCGTCGATGTTTCTTTGCTTCACTGAGAAAAACTTCACGTCGATTCTATCCTAACCTTCTACAATCCTCTATAACCCGATAGTTGTATTCTTATGTATCCATAAAATTCATTTTGTTTTTTTTTCTCTCTTTGGTTTATTATCATATCGGTTCGTTAGACGAACATACATGGTATAATTTCTTCAGATGTCGGTGTGATAGAAGAAGTTCCAAGTAGGAAGTGTTTTGTTTCCTCTATAATTTACGCTTTGCGGATGTCTAAGGAATTAAAATAGTTTTTGAAGCGTGACATTCTTCGTGTTAAATAGTATAATTTTATTAGATAAAATAAAGACATTCTCATTTTAGGAAGTAGTTCGCTTTTAGTAGTTCAATTTCAGCAAATGTCTCAAATTAGTTGATTTTTTCAAATTTCTATCTTCTTCAATAAACCGGCGATGTATTCCCGCGTTATATCATTGCGTCGTAGTAATCTGTTGCGTATCAAAATTGTGGAGGAAAGACGCGATAAATCATATTTGCATTCTTTTACAGGAAGATTTTACAATTTGATATACTCTCGATAAATACCATGTAAAACTTGCTTTCAAATTTCTCCTTGAGATTAAACTTTTCGCCTATCTTCAAAAACTTTGAATTTTGAGAAGTTGTCCTCCTTTTAATTGTGACATGTTAACTTATTGGCTTATTAATATCTACATATTGATTTTCAATCAAACCACGAGTATTACTAATTTTATCACAAATTTGTTTATACTATTTGTAGCAATCTCCTTCTTCTGTCAGAATGAGATATTTTAAGGAAAGAAAAATTCAGCAAATAAAAAGTTACGGTATTACACGTTAGATTTCGTCCATTGCGAATTGAATGTTTTAGTCTGCTAATGAGAAGTTGAAATTTATTCAAAGATCAATCGCGAGATAGTGTGTCGCTTAACATCTATCAAACCTCCGATCGTACCTTCAGGATTGGTTAATTTATGAGAGCGATAAAAGTTGCATTGCATTTAAAATCTGATAATGGTATCAGTCTGTAAGAGGTGTCTCCGGATATTTATATTTAAATCGAATTATTTAAAATGATATAATCATTTTTCTCACATATAACGAGTAATGTATCCATCGTGAAAGAGTGAAAACTATTTTAAACATAGTGAGAATTATTTTTCCAAGATACGAAAAATACGTGTTTCCTTTATAACGAAGTAGACCTTATGACAATAATTTACTTCAGTTCAATTTATTGGAGATATAAAGCTTATGAATGGAACGTAACATTTTGAGAAATACAAATTTTTTAAGAACCCTTGAACCAAAGAATTCCATTGATTTTTGACTCGGCTAATTTCAAGATAATTGGAAGAGTTTTTACTCTTCCTTAAATCGTCTATGATTGGAATAAATATAGGTAGTAAAGATTAAGAAAGAAAAAAAAAGAAAAGAAAAAATACGTCTCATCAATTAACAAATAAATAGCAGAATCATAAAAAAATACACGAAAGAAATTACAAGTCCTTTAAAACGCATAAAATCGAGGAATTCCATTTACTTTTAGGTTGAATAATTCCAAGGTAATTTGAAACATTTTTGTCTCACTTTCTTAGCTTTTTTTTTCAATTTCAATAAATTCAGCCGTCATTATTTTTTAAATTATAATTAATGCACAAGTACTAAAATTACATTCAAATTTCTGCAATAATTTACTGCATATTGCTTATTATATTCGTTCGACGTAAATTGCACCATCTGAATATTGAAAAATCGTGATAAATACTACGCCGACGTAAATGGTTCGTTGTTGGCCGAAGCGACGACAATTAACAATTTCTCCGTAGCCCGTCAAGTATGCTTATTAATAAACGTTACTTCATGCCGCGCATAAATTATTTTGCATGATCATCGCTGCACTCGTTTAGCACATCTTTAAGGCGATCGACAACTGCGTGAATCATCGAAAAACCGAGCAACACCAAACGTCTAAGAATACGAATGACTCGACTCGATGCTTCTTTATCGTGTATTTTTCGGTATTAACAATCGTTGCTTTCTCTCAAGTACGATTTTTTCACTGCGATTAGTGTTGTTAGATCATCGTTTTATAGTAACGAATGATACGAGACATTTAGCAAATCGTTTTCGTAACGACAGGCCTGTTAACGATAATCTTAATGTCTCCTTTTCGATCCAAGTTAGACTTTCCTTTGAATTTATTATGAAACATTTCACAGATATTTGAACGAAGGATGTAACAAGCACAGAGAAGTATTATCTGTTGGCATAATTGAAAATGGAGAAGTTGACACAATCGAAAATGGTAGGAACGAGAAAGACCACTCGCCCACGCGAACGTCTATCAATAGAGTCTTTCGTCAGGCCCATTTTGCAATGTGGGATCATTATGAGTTCTGAATTATGTCATTTTTTGTGTATATGTGCTCGTATATCGGGGGGTATAATTAGTTAGACGCTGTACACTATGAGCCAAAAGTTTGAGATCATTAATTGTAAGTGTTTACAGAATATAAAAAGGATTTAAAAGAAAAGAGTTAAGTTGTAATTCTATTACCTTGAAACATTTCTTTCGTAGAAATTTATTAAGTTGAAAGAAATTACTATTTATATCTGAAACACTGATTTTGTAATAATTAAATAAAATTGATGCCAGGTTTGGTATGAATACAACTCATACAACTAGGAAGTAATTCCGAATATATGACCTCCTGTTAAGTATTGCTTTATGTCAACCTTCAAGTTATAAAATTCTCATTTTGAACAAGAATTTATAATATTCAATATATCAATGAAGTTTCATTAAAAATTTTAGTAATCTCAGCAGTTAGAATTTTATGAAAATGTCAATTATTTAATTCTATTATTCCAATCCTTATTTTTACACGACAGAAAGCTATTTTTTTAAATTCTATGCTCTTCTTATTGATAACTATAAACACAATACAATGAAAATATCTTTTTTCTATAAATTAAACAATATTGATAATAATTTCCTTTCAGATTTTAGAATCTGCTTTTCAAAGCGTAACAAAGCTTCTTCAAAGTGAAATCTAGTATTCGTCAATTGTTTCCAATAAATTGCTTGAGAAAAGACACGATCGTAATCACGAATTTCATAGATAACAAAAGAAAATGAGAAGTCGTATCTTGCGACGATTTACGGCGCTCGTCGTTGTTCTGGACGAAAGTACTTTTTACCACACGATGCTCAAAGTTAATGTGCAGAATTAATTACTCATGTTACGACAGCAACAGCGGCGATATTGTTTCAAATACGATTACGTACCAAAAGGCGATTAAGAAACGGGAACGCAGAACGTCATTAATAAGGGTGCTTCGATGATTAACAAATTATCAGGCGGGCCGATCTTGACGAAGTTGCAACGCGGTTCGTTCTTATTGGTCGTTAATGCATACGTTGTTTTACATCCGTGATATCGCTGCATCTGCGTATTACCGTTTTTATCAAAACGAATCTGGTTCATTTAACCCTGGAATTCTATTCAATGTTTGTACAACATGTTCTACTTAAAATATGAACAAGTCGAGGAATAAAAAGATTTTCGTATAATAAGCAGAAACTTAAGAATTTTCTTTCTGGCACAGCGGTTTTCAAAATTTACTTTACGATCACTTAAACACGGATATATCGTAATCTAAACACATATTACAAGCAACATAAATTGCATCCTTATTTTTCTTTTCATTTCGATAATCTTCGTATGCGAAAATCTGAAGTTGTACAAAATTTGACGTTTAGATATACTTACAGAAAAATAGCTGAATTTCTCAAACTTGTATTTTCTGCTAACGTTGTTTGCATAGTGATTTAAAAATTTTACTTCGGACTGTAATAAAACAAGTTGAATTTTACAAATACGTTCTTCAAATTATAAATCACTCGACTATCCTCTTTAACATAAACCTATAAAGTTACACAAGAAATATTTATAATCTATAACTTTTAATTTATCAATGCACCATAGTTTACTACCGTTGACTTTAAATTATTGTGCAAAAGAAAACACAAGTTGCAGCGAACAGTAACAAAATAGTGAGTATTCGTTCGAAAACCGGGAACTTTTGAAACGAATAAAATCGTCGACGAGAACATCTTTCTGTTTCGTCAAATAGATAATGAACATAGATAATGGTTCGCGTAGCAGATTGCAAATAACGAACATTTTCTCGATAATCCCATTCATTCTGAAACGTAACATTTGTCATGGATAATGACCGATTGTTAAACATGAGCATTCGTAATCTGCGAGGAATCCTCATTATGCGGTAACTAAAATACCAACGACTTGCGTGAACAATCAAGTCTTTTCATAGATAGCCATCAGTCCTTACAGCTTCAGACAAACAGAACGATTTTTTCTATTCTGACGCATGACGTGATTTGCTAGTCATTAATGAGAGTTTAACGAAATGACAAACATTCTGCATCATTCTAATTGGTTTAATGACATAATCACAGCCAATAAGTAGCGCGTTTACTTCGAGGGTTGCTCGTTTCTTATTTATGCATCGTAAGTTTCTTATTTATGCATCGGTTTAGTGCTATCAATCGACTTTTTTTTAAACCTGATTGTGATAAACACGTTCTCAATAAACATAAAAACACATAAATATTTAAGAAGTAAAATAGCATTCCTAGAAAAAGCAAAATAGGTTTTTTTTTAAAGTGAGAATTAACTTCTTCGAGAATCGAATTAAATGTTAATGAGAAAGTATATTAGTTATTTTATATATCTTTTCACGCTACGTAGTTCAACTGGATCGTTCGTATCCAAGTTTAATTTCTTACTGTAGAAAGTCCAATAAATCAGATAACATTCTACGATGTTTATCGATGTCTATGTTACACGATCATTCGTTAAGATAAATATTTCAATACCATAAAATGATTAAATTATTTTCAAATATTCCCAATTGCACAAGCTTTGCATATATCATAGTTGAAACTATAATTACTACTTTGTAGAAATTAGTTACTACAATGGCTATTTCTTTTATCGTTCATCGTCAAAATCGTGAAACAGGACTGATGAATTCCTTTGCACGATTTAATAATAATAAAACTCTTGATAATAGAATTTTTCGATCGAACGACATTCATTAAATTAAAGTCGAATACCAATCTGATTCAATTTGCTCTAAATATTTCGCTGAAAGGTAAAATCGATGCGATTCATCATACAATCTGTTAATTCGACTCTTGACATACCAGAATATCGAATCGCATTAATGAATATCATATTCTCGCTCTAATTTATTCCATCGAAAATCTCCTCTTACAAGAAATATTATCAATCGTAAAGCAACAAGCTTCGAGCACGTAATACAAGGACGGTACAACTAAAAGAAACGAAGAACGAAAAATAAATGGAAGTAGCGTTATTCCATCCGAAAACCGAGGCAATAGATCGCGGTTTGTCTCTGTGCCGAGAGGTGAATGACTTTTGACAGCAGCCCCTAGATCGGCTCGGTCAAATGAGAAGGCTCGACCGAAAAGAAACCCTTTCTCGGGGCAAGAAACTCGGAGAGCATCAGATGGTGCCGACCAACCGATGCCCAACTGCAATGCGCCTTTGACATGTGCAAACTGCAAGTGTACACTTGCAATTACTGGCATGCGAGCGCACGCGCCTGCTTGAAAGAAACGTGCGACAGGATCCACGCGGAAAGCGCGAACACGCCATCGCCGGATGCGCTTACCCCTTTCTCAGATTAATGTCCACCTTTGCGCCGAAAAAGTCAGCGTGACCGGTTCGATGACCTCTGTCAGGTTGACGGAAAGCGTAACACAAGGCCGCGGTCAACGAACCCCGCGGACACCTCTCCCTCCGGATCTCCGATGCTCACTTCCGTTCCGATGCCACGAGGCCTGTGGAACGCGCTTCAGCGTCGTTGCTTACATGATAATTCGACCGAGCAGCTCTCTGTCACCGACCGACTGTTGTTACCGAGAATTTCGAATGCCAACTTTTTCTCGTCATCGAAACGTCGTTTTACACGTTGGGTGGTCGTTACCGAACAATCGTGTTTCCGGTCGTCGAACTTTCCACGACGATCGCGGCTACTTGGTCTCTTAATGTTAAGGCGAAACGATCGTTGGATGTCTTGTCGCGATATAAAGCGAGGAGATTATTGGAATGCCATTTGTTGGCAACACTAATGCACCGAGATATAGTCAGAATTCTAAATGTTTCGCAGATTCGCAAGCCGTCCGTCGATCTTTGTTGCTAAATTTTGTACGAAATTTTAGACAACGCTCGATCGATCCTCTGCGGTGCGCGGTACTTTCGAACTTTCGTTACAGTCGGATCGCGCTGATCTCTATCTGACGAACGCTATTTTAATATATTTGCAGCAACTCAATATTACATTACCTACATCGTATTGTAGTATTATATCCGAAATGCGATGTCGAGTAACGTTCGAGTTAAATGAACTCGTGCTCTAATGAACTATTATACGAACGATCGATAAATCACTCGTAGAGGATCACGTTTCGCAGAGAATCAGTGAACTTTTGTTTTACTATACATACAACTTCAGTTACGTAAATTATTATACCCCGATGGATTCAAATAAAGTTCTACTATATTTTCTATAAACCTGTATAATACATATCGATTTTCAGATAAAAGTTTCGTAAGATATCGCAGTTAATCTTAGAATAAACATCTTCTTAACGATTTTAAAATGTTGCATGTTCGATTCTATTGTACTAACCAAAAGCCAACTTGAGTATAGTTAAACAAAGAATAATGTTGCTTTTACGAGAGTTGGCGAATGATACAACAGATGGTTGATATAGAAGAGGAATGGTACGTGTGAAATTCCTTTAACCCTTTCGCTACGGTATTCTTGGGATTGGAAGCATTTTTGGCATAGCAGCCGAAATTTTCGATAACGCCCCGTAAGTAAACTGGATCGATGGCGATGGAAATTTCACTCTTCAATTTCTTCTTCATTTATTAATTGAATATCTAGTTTAATCGAAGAAATGTCACGTCTCCTATTAATTAATGTATTTTCGTTTGGATTTATCAGTCGATGGAGAAAGAAGGAGAGTAATGGTAAATTAGTATACTCTGAAAGATTTCAGTACTTTGAAGAAAAGTTTTCTATTTCTTCGTAAAATCTTTAGAAGCATCCTCAAGATATTCCGCAAGATATCCGACATTTCACACTTACAGAATAATCTTTTAACAACGTAGCCCGAGGCAGGCTAGAGGAAATAATCAAATACCATGCTATAAATTTTGTTTCACATTTCAAATTCATTTTTATTTCTAATATAAAATTGAAATTACGCGTGTGTTTTGTGTTTGATACCAGAAAGTCGAGAAGTCTCGTGGATAACTATTTTTTAAATTACTCATATTGAATTCTTTGCCACTTTATTACATAATCATATAGAGTTCGTCATATGTATATATATATCATATTTCACGATAATATTTCATCATTATTTTTTGAAAAATGATATAACGGGAAAGAGATTTCCAAGTTTCGGGATAAAACAATTTCACGTTCCGGTGTCGGATCGTTTACTTTAAAAGCCAGACCGTTTGTTCAAGGCTCGTTTTCAATGCACGAGGGACAATTCGATTTTTAGGTATTCGACAGGGACAATGAAAGCGAAGCTTCACCCTTTGGCTTTATGGATACGTATTATATTTCGACGATTAAACAATGTGTAAGCGCTGAGAGAGCTTGTTCGGCCGTCAATAAACGGTATATCCGCGATGTTTGCTAATAGGTATTTGCGCGTACGAGCCGATTAATATTCGTATCTATATACGTATTCTATTATCCTCGAAATGAAAGTTCTCCATTTGCCGGCTGCTCGCGTAATGAATTGCTGTCTGCCTCGAATCTCAGCGAACATCGAAAGAATGCAAAAAAATCAGCAGCATGTCTGGTAAACATGGTCGCGAAAAAGATAAAAATTGATCGAGCTTATTCCTCAAACGGACGGGTTTATTAAAAATGTCTCTTCAGTTCTCTCTAGTTTCAGGTCTATTAAATGATGCACGTAATATACAATTACAATTAACGTATGCATGTACTAATGTACATACTGTGACTGTTTTAAGTTCAGTCATTTCTCAAATAAGCCACTTCCATCGTTTATCTCCTTAATTGTAAATTAAAGCGACCATGCAACGATCTTTACTTCAATTAACGAAGTCGATTATAAAGTTAGCCAAGTGTTACAGAAGCTATAAATGTTTAATCCAACAGAAGTTGTAATGCAATGATCATTTCATTATCTTTTTGCACTTTATTACTCAATACAATCATTACTCTTTCTATATCTTATTTTTATATGAATAATGTTCATATAGTAAGACAATACGATATTCGATGTTAATGTTCATTTGAAAAAATTAAAATTCCTCCAAAGATAGGAAATTAAAAAAGAAGAAACTTTCTTTACGTAAGTTCTCAGGAAGTTCAATAAAGTACGTGCTAACTATCGAAACTCTCATATTACCCTCTCAACAAATGTACATCAATGAAATCAGCCTCCTAATTTTCTTTAACCCTTCCCTTAAAAATTACTCTACATGTAATATCAAATTATCCAATCCATCCAATAAAAGTTCAATATAAAAGCAACGCAAAATTCTACAAAAAGAAGAAGACCGAGAAAAAAAAACAATCTTCGAAATGTTGATCCATACAAAATCAGATAACGCGCAATTTCAAGCCTAGCAAGCAGCATTCCTTGTATTCGCATGAATGAAAGCTTCCGTATACCAAAGCGAGAGACGTCGAAAGGGTTCTGAGTCATTTTGTCTATACAATTACTGGTGGAAACGCATCCTGAAACGGTGTTTCACGTAACTGCGTGGATCTGACGGCGTAACTATTCTTCGATCCTATTAAGAAGCGAGGACACCCCTAAAACCAACCCCCTCTGTCCCACCACCCCTGGGGAGCTTGCGCGTGACCGTTTAACGATCCGCGGCCATTTTGGACACATGGCGTCGGCGTCGGCGTCGGCGTCGCTCGTCACGTCACCCCCGGTCTGTGCGGCTTATCCGGAAACTGCGAAGAAACCCCTCGTTCTTATCAGCCATAACAGATGGCGGTGTTGGTTCTTATCCGGTTTTCCCAAATATTCCTGCTCCCTTATCAGTTTCGTTGTTCGGGTAAGAGTTAACAAACCTTGGCCCTCTTTGGTGATCTTCGATAACATGCCAGAGACTTTTTAGATTGTTTGTACGTTTGACTTTCGATTAGGGGTTTGCATGAATTTGACTCCTTTTTAGGAAGTAGGGTACAGTTTAGGAAGTAGGTTTTTACATATTTTGATGATAGAACCAACGATAAGAGAACGGAAGTTAGGAATTTTATTTTTCGTAACGGAGAATATGCGGATTATTTTCGTGCTAAATCTCTTAAAACTACCTGACGAATCTGTGAAATTTTCTAAGCAATCGATTTTGAAATGTTCGATGCGGCGAGTAAAAATATATTCAATCCCATGGCCAAATAAAGGGGCGGTTTCGCGACGTAGAATTAATCGGTAAATTTCAAAATTGCTCGGTCTCCGTTCGTATAGGAACTATTATAAAGGATCATAGTGTATTAAAAGAGAAAGGAAAGCGAAAGGAAAACGGTATTTTGAAACGAAGGAAGTATTGTAATTATGAAATATTTTGTAATCTTTATGAGGAATATATTAGGTGAGAAACGAATAGTTTCTTAAATTACTTTTAAATGGTGTTTAACGACCAGAGGCTTTAATCAATTCTTGTGGAATAACTTTCTCTTGACTAATGGTCTTATTTATCAGTTGAATATTTAAATTTCACAAATGGAGATATTTTAATTTCTTTCTAATGACGGAACGTTATTTCCACCGATTAAAGTTACGACATTACAAGTTCCACAGAAAACTAGTCATAACATGGTTTATGACACTTTTGCGTTTACGAGTTTTTCATCGACATCGTTTAATTCCACCAATGGAACGAAGTGTATTCCATTTAGTTACTCGTTGTTAACTTGGATTTCCTAACAATGAAATACAACATGTATTGTCAGCCTTTCTTCCATAAACAATATCTATTCAATTTCATTTCAAAGACAACTTCGCGTTCACAATAAAATCGACACAACATTCTTACCAATGCAATACTAATCATACCTTTTGCTTCCAACACTTCTTTACTTTCGTTCTGTTATAAGAAAATAATTGCGTTTATCTATCTCTAGACTATGCAATGACAAAAAGATATTTGTAAAGGAATTAAATTTACATACATATCTTTATCTTCCCATAAAGACCCTTCTTTATTAGATTTTTTACGTTTCATTTTCATAGTATCGTATTTTTGTAATCATACGAAGATTCTACAAAACGATACGAAATTTAACGTACTTGGACCTAATTAATTGATATTTAAATCCTATAATAAATTCAATATTGTACTTCTAATGGTTATTTTTTTAAAGCCGCTATAAATCTATCACAAAGTTCTAAAAATCGATCATTAAATTTTCCAACGATCGAATCAAACCAATCAATTATTCAAACAACCCCACATTTTTTCAAAATTATCTGTTGCGAATAATTTTTGCCTGAAGAAACGCATTGAAATCTTCCATTATTAACTTGGCATCTTACTTCGGTTAGACTCTCAAGGATCGCGATATTCGAACGAAAATTACGCGCGCAGAGGCTGGCAAAGTGTTATTAAATAGGATTGACGGTTGATCTTAACGACGTGCTGCAATTTCGGTGGTTCGTCGTAAAAACAGAGAAGTGGAAGGGGAAAGGGTAAGGCTTGTTACGCATAAACGTCGCGGTAACAACGGTATAAAGGGCGCCTTCGCGGCTTTATCGATTTAATTGTCGGAGGGCTTAATTGTAGGGGATGAAGGAACGACCTTGAGAAGGGCCACGCGGGCCACTTCCGTGAGAGAAGGTAATTACGAGAGTGACCTACCTCAACGAGATTCCCCTTGCCAATGAAGAAATCTTCCCTCCGCGTGATCCAGTTTTCGTCCGGCCGTTTTAAAGAGGCTCGTGTGTTCCGTGATTACGGAGGGTCATTGAAGGAAACGGCCATGGTATTTTCTTGCGATACGAAACATTCGTATTTTTATGTATAACGTCAGTGTATGGATATTTATGAAGTAAGTTTATCTTGTATTACGGACAGGAAATAGGAATTTTGACAAACACGAGGAAGCTCTAAACCTTACACTTTACAATGGGTAGTGATAGTTTCAAATGAGAAAGAAAATTCTTTAACTTTTATCGCGTTAACTTCCTACTTACGTTGTTACACGGATTTTGGATTACCAATTTTATACTAATTTCAGCTTACTGTTCAGCAAGTACAAGTTGCAAATCGAAAACTATCCCCAAGAATAATAGAGTGCAGCAACGTTGACATATTATCGTATGGCAAGCTTGCTTATGATTTTCAAGAAGCTGAACTTCCACTCGAATCTACTGAATAATATACTTAGAAAAGATGAATTACTATAGTCAAATAATAATCATTCGCGCATTAACCATTTCCACACAAAGATGAATTGCATACAAACGATTTAGACAAAACGTAGAGCCCATCAGCCACCGAATCAACGCGAACTACATCAAAAACCTCTCAGCCATTTGCAGACGCCTGGAAACTCATCGAGGAAGACGAGACGAGCACGAAACGAAGATAACCACGAGCAGAGAAAAACCTTCCTGAGTATTTTAAAGGACGAACGTCTAGGAGGACGAGAAAACGAATACTTTCCGCCGCGTAACTGGCGTGTTTCCTTCGATGGGAAATCCGTGAAAAGTCACGATTGAATTATCCTACTGTGCCGCTACGACAGTGCAGTCGATGTAGCGGTGTGCTGTGAAGGAGGACGAAGAAAAGGAGAGAGAGAGACTAAGAGGAGGGGATGGAGGAAACAGCCGGGTTGCTGGCTGGCTGGCTGACACGGGGTGGAAAGGAAAACGAGAGAAAATAAAATACATACCCGGCCATTGGCGCGACTTCGTTTCGTACATTTTATTCGAGCCAATTGGATTTATTTATGCGGGCGGTTGCCAGTCTATGGTGTGGGGCGGGGGAGGTTGAAATGTCGCCGCTAGAACGTGCAGCCGGTAAAGCAGTTTCGCTTCTTTTCCACCCCCACCACGCCCTTTTGCTGTCCAGGATCGCACGCTTTATTGTATATTTAATTCCACGTTGTTTATCTCCGTCCTGTTTCGAGGCTTCGTATTGCCGCAGCCTTATGCAGATATTTCAACGGGGTGAACGTCGTTAAGTGGAACGAGCCGAAGGCTGGTCCGGAAGAGACAAAATCCTCTACGAGACTCGTCGTTATTGTTCCACGAATTCCGATAACGATTTACGCGTGAAAATTATTTCTATGTGATTCTTTATTTTGGAACGAACGGATGTAGGTCGGTGTACCTTAGCATGGTTCCTTTTAGATAGCTTAGAGGTAGCGTTATCACTATGATCGAGTTAAAAAGCATTCTTTTCTCGTTTTTTGAGATGATTTGTTGACGATAGTGAATTTAATACAGTTTTGTAAAAGCAGCTGGGAATTTCACATTGGATTATGTAACTGTTGCGTAATATCGATATTTTACAACAGAATATAGTAGTTCATAGAACATTTTCAAAAGGTAAAGGGTTACCATCGCCATCCATATGATTTTATATTACGTAATTGAACATTAATCGCGTGCATGGATAAAAAAATTGAGAGCAGTAAAAACTCCAATCTTTTTGGAAGAAAGAAAGGGAGACGTCAATGACATCTAGGCTGGAAATACACAGTACAAATAATCTATAGGTATACATGCGTATGTTCCATGTTACACAATAATAGCTTGATATTAATCACGAACGAAGCAAACAAGGCACACTTCTAACGGCACTGCGGTGCATCGAGTGGGAAAAAAGCTAGAACGGCTTTAATAAATCGCATTGCTACTCTCTGGAAGGTTCGTACCGGCAAGAAAAGTCAACGACTATAATTCGACCTCGCCGAAAGAAAGGGCATGCCACAAGAAGGGAGAAGGCGGGGTACTGGCTTACTTCCGGTTCGTCTATTCGCGTCACCATCCGGCACGAGCTGCATTCTCACGCTCATTTGCATAGCCGGCTACACATCAATATTCAGGGAGGCCGGAAAACGGGCCCGTTTTGCATACTGGACCCCCCGCTCGTGTCATTTCTTCTTTCGTTGGGATCCCGGTGGGGCATCGCGACTTCCATCCTGAGAAAAAGAATCGGTACCGAAAGGATTCGACCAACCTCGATAAGCCGATCAATTGATATTCAAACGTGTCTTCGATCAACCGTGAATCGTGAATGACATGATATTTATAATTTAATCAAAACGATTTTTCGCGAGACCATGGAAAAATTTTATGAAAGATTCTTCCCGATATTAAACGTTGGAGCATACGAAATGATATGTTTTTAAAATTTGAATTTGATAGCAGGAAGCATGTAACATTATATAATATAACTTATTAAATTTGATGCTTCTTTTGTACCGAGTCACATAAAGAAGAAATTTATTACAAACGAGGAATATTAAATGTTAAGAAGATTTATAGTAAAAGTATGAAAACTTCATCGTTGGTCGTTATGAATAATCAGAACGTTCATGTGATTTTCTTACAAGGTTAAATTTCTTCTCTATGAGATTAAATTTATAAAATGTGATACGAAAATTGCTGATAATATGAATGTTACACTCGAGGAGGTGACCCGATTGATTTCATCTCGTAGATCGAAAATTTTAATCGGAAAATGTCACTTACTTGAATGTATAGTAAAATTTTTAATTTGAACAAGAATGATACTTCAATAAATTATGTTAAATAGTAAATATAGCGAGAGTTCCTTTAGAAACTTACGTAAATATTTTTACGATTTTATACTTTTTATTCAATTACAGATTAAGTATAGAATTTTATAATCCACCGGATAAAAGTAGTTTTTGCATTTCATATGTAAACTATATCAAATTCTGCAGCTATGTAGCACAACGAACTTCATTTTTAGCAAACATACCTTTAATCCGTCCAACATCTTGACCCAAAAACTCGCTTCCGTCTCCCCATCCGCAACCTTGCTCACTAAATCCCCCTTTAACAACATTCCTATCCCATCTCTCCTTTCCATCCCAAAAAAGAATTACCATAATCAAAGAATCCTACCATCTATACCCTACATCTTCAAAATTCTTTCTCACATAAACATCCTGCCCGAATCACATCGACATTGATCATCAATCAACGAATAAGAATCATCAAACGAGGCACCTTCGAGTCCCATCCATGGTTCCTTATCGTACTAAACGTCTCCCCATGTTTCTTTCTTTAGACGTCTTTCTACCCCTCTTTTTGCACCTTTCCACTGCCCCTGTGTTCGTTTAGCTCGCGATGAATTATTGTACAACAATAGATAGAGCGGACGCTGTCGCGTTGCATACATATACAGGGTGTCCGGGAATCACAAGTGAGCAAAGGATAATTCCTCATGGAAAAAATAAGTGGAAAATGTAAAATAAACTTTTTGCTTGTTAGGCTTCGTCCTCGAGCAAAACAATTTTCCATTTTCTGCTCGTGTTTATATTATATTGCTATAATACTTTCAGTTGATCAGTGCTATAAGTCTCTTATATCGTATTTGACTCGAACGATTTCGTAAATAAGGTAGGGCTATGTATTACGTTTAAAGATCAATTTTATCGATGTAGAAAGTGTCCTAAAAACATCGATGATAATATTTTCTATAGTTGCTATCTTTAAACTAATTTATACGTAGTCTTTGTAGTATACTATCTGTATCATTTAATTCTTCTACTCTCATAATTCATAATTCTTCCTAATATTCGCATTATTATCAATAAATATACATATAATAATACGTTTATGGTTTAATAAAACCAGACAAAACGTAGAGAGAATTTCGTAAAGTAAAAACCGTGTACCGAGCAGATTATCGAAATCGCTTTTCTCCAAAACGAAGCACCATATGCAAAAATTCTATCCAACATTTTCGACCTATTTTTTTTCATCATAAATTACCTCTTGCTGCACCTTCTTCAACTACTATACACCCTGTACATATACGCTTGTAAACTTGTATGCCGAGGAAGGAGGGCGGGTTGCGTAATTTAAATAATTCAGAAATGACCCTGACCCCAGTTAGGCCGCGGGCTGACCTGCAGAGCCGGCGATTACAATCACAATGCGGCGTCGAGTTCTCAGGGTAAGACAGGTAGCACGGCGTGCCCGCATACATTAGATCGAGCGAGGCATCTACCGTGCGTGCACACGCGGACAGACTCGCGTCCGTGTCCCTGCACGCGTGATTTTATGCACGAGAAGCGCTAACAGCATGAACGGGTGAGTCCGCGTTGTTGGCCCATAAAAGAGGGTCCAACTCTTTTTCCAAAGCCAGCTCCAGAAGCTGGCACACATTTAACCGGACCGGGCGAATTAGCATAACGACGTCGTACGATATTTCGTTGCGGGTTTGCCACTGAAAATCCCACGGTGAGGACGGATATCTTTTTCCTTGGCTACGATCGAGACGATCTGAACGAATGCTCGTTGGAGGAACGGTCGCATGGAAATTCGTGAGAAGTCGTGGATCGGACGGATCGACGTTTGCGGATCGGCGCACAAAGTGGGTCGCGGTACGCTCCAAGGGATCGCATGGAAATTCGTGAGAAGTACCCGGGTACAGAGGAGAGTTGAAGGATTGTCGGATGAATGGACGAGTCACGGTTTCGCTGATTTACTTCGTGAATTATTAATTGGAAGATCGTGCATTGTGACATGGATCCGTAACGATCGCTATGAACGTTCCGTGCTACGGTTTGGTATCGTTTGAAGATCTTGAAACGGTTTAACGGAAGAAAAATTCTATGCTTGATTGTCGAGATGTATCTTTTGTGCAGATGAAAAAGCTTACTGCACCATATTTCCAGGAGGCAATTATTCTGAGATATCAAGAGAAATTTGTCGAACAGCAAGTATCGATTTAATGATGTAAGAACATAATGATGAAAGAAGTTTATGGAAGATGAACCAAGTTTTTCTGAAGTGATTTTCTTAAAATGTTAAGATATAGCGCCTTGCAAACAAAAAGCATCGATTTGATGAGGTTGACGAAGAAAACTCGTGAAAGATAGATGAAATTTTCTTAAGACGGGCGTGCTTCGTATAAAGAATTATTACTAATTTGTTAAAATCTTTATGATCACTCTTTCGCAAGTTTCCAAGTATTTTACATGACCATCATCGATCGGACGATTCTAATAGAAATTCTTATTACCCGACATATCGAAACCGTCTAAAATCATCTTCGATACAGATGCGTAGAAAATCGCAAGAATTAATATCGCAAAGAACAACTTTAAACTCAGTGTAGACATATAACCAACGAATCATTGCCTCTTATCCAAGAACAAGGGCAATTGACAATAATACTTATTGAAGATGAATCAACCCTACATTACCTACAGTACATTATACAGAAAAAACCTTAATTACTGTAGTACATTTGAATAGAATAATTATCAAATCAAAAAAAGAGAAGGATGATATTAATATATTCTTCTACGATATTTAGAAAGTTTTTTAACATGGGTAGCAACCAAAAGATCCTATCAAAACCTATCATCCGGCCGATACATATATCGAAACCATCAGAAATCCTCTCCAATACAGATCCCTAAATCGCAAGAATCAACAGTGCAGAGAGACTTTAAACCGATTTTAGACGTATAACCACGGAATCACCACCCACCCCATTTCCTCTTCTCTAAGAACAATGGCGATTTGGTACCTCCGGTACAGCGTAGTGTATACCGTTTCACGTGATCGATGGCAATCGAACATCGGGAGGATGGATCCGCGAGGATAGAAATTTGCATCCACGATGCTGGAAACCAAACACTCGAAGGGTTGAAGGCTGGCATGCAGATGAGCCGACGTAGCCGCCCTCGAAAGCGGATGTTGGCAGTCTGCAGCTAGGTAGACAATGGGCCAGTGCCATTATGTCCGTCGAATCCTAAAACCCCATAGAGTCGTTCTTCTCTGTCTATTATCCCGCTGGTGGCAGGCCACATTGTGTATCCGGTCTGCTACGGGACCCCGGCTATTGTCGGCCCACCTAATTATTCGCAAATCTTCCGCTCGTTGCCAGTACATATCCCGCCACCCTCTCTGTCTCTCTTTCTCTCTCTCCTTCTACTAGTTTAGTCTGTCTTCTATGAGCTGGCTCTCAGCATCGCGAAATTCCGTCTTTGGCCCAGGGGCTCGTTGTTCACCGTGTAATTCAGCTCTAGTTCGAACTGGCTTGGCTTACGAGCGATCATCTAGGAGAGTGAGAAAGAGAGAAAGAGAGAGGAATTTCGCGTCTTGCCTCTCGACGTAGCCGCAATTAAATCGTGGGACCCCCCATTCTTCGAATCCGGTTCCGACCGATCTGATACGAGATGGCAGCGTTTAACGCGCCGATCGCGTTTCAGACCCTGTTCCTTTATGCTTTTTCGTCTTTTTTTGTTCAGTTTAGGTGAGTTGTGAAGTCAATTTGCTGTTGGACCAGTGTTACAGTTGCACGGTACAATTTATGCAAGTATGCGTGTAGACCTGTATCTTGTGTTTTGCAAGCTATTTGCGCGTTTATAAAATTAATTGATCCGAGGAAGTGATAAGAGAGGTATGTTAATCATTAGATCGAATGATGTAGGTCCGATATTTTAAGTGCACGGATTTTTTATGGAATTGTACGATACTTTTGTGTGCGATCGTTTTGTGGAATTATCAAGACATACGTGTATGTAATATAAAGCATAGGCATGCAGCCGTGCTCGTAAGTATTAGGACTGGTTAATAATCTGATATTAAAAGTAGCATAACTAGTTAATCTCATACGGAACGTGATAATTCATCCAGATTATTAACTAAACGAAAAATCGGTCTGAATTATATATTCATTTATAAAATGTACGAGGCCAAGGAATGAGAAACATAATGAGGCGTTTAATAATGAAAATCCTAAAATTGATCAGCGATGGAGTGAAAATTATATAAATATTTTTGTAATTATAAAAATTATTATCAGAAGAAATTTAATTCTAAAGTATATACTCAATGGGGTTGTTTTATATATTTTACAATTCCAAATGAAATAACGTCAAAGATTTTAATAAGTCAATTTTTTCTAAGTCTTCTAATTACTTACGAGCGATGGTACGTATGTAGATAAAAATATTGCACTTTTTTAACAATGTAAGTGTAAGTAATATGATTTGCCATGCGTCTCTGTGTACTCACCTCAGGATCTGTTGAGTTAGGCCGATTGAAGGCGTAGAGAGGTGCCAATTTGTCGTAGAGATTTATACGATCATGTAGAGATTTGAAAGGATTCTTGGTGCTGAAGAAATCCAGATCGATGTCTAAAATGTATGGTGTATTCCGCTCCGGCAGATATTGACGCAAAGTAGAACTAATTGCGGTAAAATCATCCTTCTGAAACATAAAAGTTTCGACTTTGTTAAAATTATATTGACACTTCAACTATCACTGTTATCAACACTAACCTTCATCGAATAGAAAAAATGTTAAAAAAGATTCTCGCCTTCAAAACGATATTGAAAACTATCTATAAGAGGATCAAAATATTTGTCGAGGAAAAGATTTCTATTATTTCTATTATGTCCAAGATTTTCATCGGTGCTCTTATATTTAAAATATTTCTTTAAGAATAGAATATATTTCATCATTCTGTCTCCAACATTCTATAACACTTAATGAAGACATTTTATATAATGAAATATGAAACATTTTATAAAACCGTTTTATAAAAGCAACAACAAATTATACAAATATTTTGTTACGTTCATTTTATTCATAAGAAATATTTTATCACACTTAATAAAAAAATTATATCATCACATTATACCAAATATATTATACTTAATTTTTTCTATATTTTATAAAAGCATTCAATTACAACCATTTTATTCATAAAAAATATTTACATACATTTTAACAAATCCACCATTTCATTTTTTCTTATTCTCCAAAAAAGAAAATACAAAAGAAACAGTACTATAAATCGAGAAGCATTCGAATCGATCACAAACGATCCAACCACTATTCATCACACGCTCAACCCTTATTTTGCAACTCATTGATCGCAATTTCGAAAGCCGGCATTTCTTTCCCGCAGGGGAGACAGAGACTCTAGGCCGGACCAGACGGGTTGGATATTGTTCGAAACGAGGCTAAACGCTGGCCATCGTTGCAAAAAGAGGGGTGGGCTTTTTGTGACGCGCAAAAAACAATGACTGCACTCGAATTAATCCTGTTAGAATTGATACTCGTCCCGGCACCGGGATCGCAATTTGCATGCGTTCACAACAATGAAACGCGAGCGGCGCTCGCTGCCATGCTCCGCGGAGGGGTTGCGAATGTCGATCGAGGGGGTGGAGGTTTCGAAAGCAAAGCCAACAACGATCACTATGGTCAGCGGCTCTCAAACGTTTAATACGGGACCTTCGATAGGCCGGCTGTCGTGTTTTTCCTACTGCTGTCTCGAGTGATCGCGTAATGAAATTTAATTACCGTCCCCGTTTTTTCCTTTCCTCCTTTTTTTTCGTTTCGATCCTCGCGCCAAACCTGCGGATAAAACTGATCAGAACCGGTGCAATGCAATTTTATCAAGCGTGACAGGGGCGACGCTATTTAAAAAGAATTTAGGACATTGACTTGTTTTTTCTAGTATTATTTTGATTAAATATCGAGTTGTTATGAAGTATTTGTGATGATTTATCGAATATTTATAAGCGTATTAAATTTGGTATAGTTTTTTGTTTCTATGAGGTACAATGTGAACCGTATGTTAAATGTATGTTTACAAATTTAATTTTTCTTTTAGCTGTTTTATTTATGTATTATAAGTTAATGTATGAACTGTTCGGAAGTCACATTGGCCAGTCGTATAAATTAAAAGTAGAGGATAGCGATGATGTTATGAAAATTATTTCATTAACTTTAAAATTTATTATTATTTATGCCACTTCCTTATGATGAATAAGTTTATGGAAATAGGTCGTCTTTTTCTTGAAAACTGTACATTAATTATGTTCTTGTGCAACGAAATTCAGAAATATACAGACAGTAGAGATCAATTTCGTTTCTGGCAAATTCATAATAAACATATAAAATAATAAACATATAAACATATAAAAATCAAAGTGCCCTTCTACATCAATATTAATCGTTCGATCTTTGAAGGATCTAACGCTAATTATATACTGTGATACTAAAAATAAACACTTGTTAGAAAACGTAATCGATCAGTTTGATTTCCGAGTGGTTTACATATTAACCACTTCAATCAGTTGATCACGTCACGCTTGAAATTTTATAACGTGAAATAATAAATATTTTAGCTACATGTTAAGTGAAATTAAAAATTTAATCCACTTTTACGAAACAGAATATACTACTTTCCGATTCAGGCAATATTTTACTTCTTCACATATTCATAGATATTTATATTCAAATTTATTATATATTCACTGTTTGTAATTTCAGATTGAAATAATAATTAACAATATGGAATATAAAACAATTTAACGTTAAGTTGCTACCACATGTCAAAATATCAGATAATATTTCATTGCAATTGTATTTATTGATCCACGAATTTTATTACCTAACACAAACGCAGTGCACCGTAATTAAGACCCTAAAGAGAAATTAATACCGAATATGTTCAAACGCAAGTTTACGCGATTATTATCGCTACTAATAAACAAATTAATCTGTCGTTCCCAACAGTGTAAAACGCCCGAGTACACGAAAACTACCCGCTAATTTAACGAAATCCATTTATTCTTTCGAAAATATTCTACGACATACCGTTGACAAAAGATTGGAGAAAACAACCCTTACAAATCAAACCTTTCAAAAACCCACTCCAAACCAACAAAGAGTCACTCTATTCTTTGGCAAATTTTTTCCCAAAAGTTCCTGCTAAAAAAGAGCCAAGTGTTCCCTGCAAAAATCCGAAAAGCATGCACAGCGAAACCGCATTGGGCAAACATTAGAAGCACGCTGCAGAATGGTCGGTCCTCCGTATGCGCATTTATTTGCATTCGCCTAACATCAGCTTTTTGGTTGCCCTTCGCTCCTTCTCCTTGCAACAGAGAGCAAGTTGGAAAGAGAAAGGATAAGACGAAGAAGAAGAAAGAGGAACGTCCGGACTATTTTAGCAGAAGAGAGACCGATTGAAAAAGGTGTGTTCGTTTCTTCTTTCTTTCTCTCTTCCTCTTCTATTTTTTCCTTTTTTTTTTTTTTGCTCTGCTTGTCCTCGTGACAAAGCACCGTTCTTTTACGCTGAACTACCAAAGCTCTTTCTGACTGAAACCCGTTTCCCGTTTATGCGAACCGAACCGGCCAGGGTGTTCCTGACTGGGATCGAGGAAGGACAAAGGACTCTTACGGAATCCCCGTTGCGCTTAAACCAACAGCTCTGGCACAACACGCGTAGACATTTCTGTGACGTTCGCACAGGAAAGAGAGAGGCCAGTGTACGATCTTTAAATATTCTTGTTATATCGGTTTCCTTGCATCCTTCGTTTTCGACATGCGAGAAACCTGTTAAATTTGGTTTTTATTTTAGCTTGGATTGGTCTTTGAATTTCAGTCGTTTTATATTCTTGTTTGTTCTAGGTTTTATGTTTGGTTGTTTATTGTAGATACAGTAAAATCTTGATTATTCGGTCTTGTAAATTCGAACTAATATTTTTAATGAAATTTTGTAAGTCATACGTAAGTTACAAGTCATAAGCATTGATAAATACATTTGAATGTTAACATGTCTGGCAATAAAACAGATTAAATTTTATAAAATTATAAATTTTCTGATTATACAATTTGATGAGAAATCATGCAATGATAAAGGCGATTTACCAATAGCATTAGTTGGTAAATTATTGTGCGACAGGGAATAGAGTATCGATTAACATAATTATTAATTGGTTGAAGGAAAACTTGGAAATGGTACATACATTACGAGAAACATTGGAAACAAGAATAGAACAATAAAAAGAGAGCTATATTTTATTTCTATTTAATACTAATATTTATAATATGACTTTAGACAAATGATTTTCTCTTCTATGCAAGTAAACTTCTGTAGTTTACGAAACTCGAAATCGAAAGTTTTTACGTCGTTTGGAAAAAAGAAAAAGAAATGGTCGAAGTGTTTTGTATTTCAAGGCCCCGTATCGTGCACCTCATCGCAATATCTATCGCGTTGAATTTTGAGCAGCGAAGATGACACAATGACATTTATATCGATTGCTCTACGACGTCTCTACCGTTCTACGATCTTATATTTTAAAAATACAACCTACACATCCTAAACCAAAATGTGCAGCACCTATTCTAAAAATACAACTTACAAATAAACATCAACCTGACTCACCAAAATTTAAGCCAAATTTAAAAATCGGAATCGCGGTCAAAAACAAAGATCCCTCGATCAACATCGTCTACCCGTGTCATAAAACACCCACGTGGCGTAAAAACTGCGTGAAATCACCTTCCACGAGAAGAGAAACGCACAACACGGCAGAAAAAAAAAACGAAAGGAATAGAACGACAGGAAAAAAAGATCGGGCAAACAATCGTGGAACGCGAGCGTAACGCGAGCAGAGGCGTCGAGACGAGTCATTCGGGGAATTAGGCAAAAGAGCCGCGGCCTCGCGAGTGCTCGTGAAAGCGCAACGAGGCCGGCGACACCGTGCCACTTCGGGTCAAGACAATGCGTCGATTTGCATACGGCTCTGCGCGGCTTAATTGCGCTCGTGGCGCGCTGTCGCGATAGACGACCGTCTGTTCGTTTAATGCGCGTGGAAATGCCTTCTTCGACTTCGCCACGCGTTCCTCTTCAACCATTCGCGTGCTCGCGAATGGTCCCCATGCCACACGGCCGAAAATATCTGCCGAAATCGAACCGACGGATTATCGCGTTATTGCACTTACCAGAGAGTGCAACGGCCTCCCTTGGATTCCAAGCGAGAACCACGTAAAATTAGCAGCTTCTCCACTCGTGGACCACACTTCTTCAAATCGTCTCGATGAACAAGTTTTGCGTTGGGTTTCAAGTGAGGAAAAAAAAAAAAGAAAAGGAAAAGCAAGAAGAATATATAAGGACCGCAGGAGAGGAAAGTGATAAATATATTGTTATTGTTTTTCTGATTTTAATGTCAAATTTATCAATTAACAGGAGAATCCTAATACGCGACATGCTGTTGGTTGTGGTTTTTTCATGCTTTTTTATAGGCAATAGTAACTATGCTCTTTGCAATGAGGCTAACTTCAAGTTTCTTCGGATAATGAAAGTAGAGAATTGTTCATTGCAATAATGTCAATTACGAAACATTTGTAATTGGTTGCACGAGCTTCCCAAAACTATCGTGGACTACGTATCCTGGTCGGTTTTAAACGACATGCGTAACATAGCTGAAAACGAAACAGATCTCTCTTCTGGAGTGCATAACATTAAGTTTTTTTGCACGCTAAAGTTGTTAATCTTTTTTTATCGGAGTACGTCACATATGCGCTGCTCGCAAGCCACGTTGATTAACTCCATAAACTATGAGGCAAAGAAATGTGTTGAATGTCACAATTTTTAAAGAATTTCTCAACAACTTGTATTTATTTATATCACTTTCTTGCGACAGATAAGCTTCTGAAAGTGAATATGTAATCCGTATCTCTCAAAAGATTGAGATTAATCGCGTATCTGGATAATAAGATTCAGAAATTTACAAAAAGTGAAATTGACCAGTTTCAGCTTCTCAGAGACTGGCATATATATAATGTTCTCTAGCAAAAAAAAAAAAAAAAAGGATAACGTGCGAGAAATTTGAAGTTAGACGCTAAAAAGTACTCGTATGAATTCCTGTTGCCGTCTCGCAGGGCTACGTATATATAGAACGATTGGCGATTGCCCACGTGAGACACGGGCTGGATTGTTAAAGGGATAATTCCCGACAAACGAGTAATACTTGGAACAGGGAAACGGGGCGTCCACGTATCTGCCCGGCTTATACGTCGAAATCATTAAGCGCGCGATTGCGCAACAGCTGTAATCCCCTATCTTTGTCACGCGATTTTTCATTTGCATCGGTGCCTCGCCGTGGCTGTTATCTCGCCGCCACGCACAAGCGTGACGAGCATCGCCAGCGCTGTTCTGCAAATACGTAGTATGTGTTCGATTCTAATGACTCACTAGATAGAGTTAAGCAATTCTGACCGCGATGTATCATCGCGAAGAAACAAAGAAAAAGCTGCTCGGCCTGACTACGATAACAATTTCCCTG
The DNA here is from genome assembly GCF_024516045.1 of Bombus affinis. Taxonomy (NCBI): domain Eukaryota; kingdom Metazoa; phylum Arthropoda; class Insecta; order Hymenoptera; family Apidae; genus Bombus; species Bombus affinis. The sequence goes on along the minus strand of NC_066344.1, from coordinate 4,200,114 downwards.
TGGGTCGTATCTTCTTTGCATTGTCGTATGGCTTCGTTACACCGTTTTGATGAGTAATCTATTGTAATTTGAAATAATAGAGATAATGATAATAATGTCAATGGTAGTGGTAAGGTAGCATGAGTCATAGATATCTTTGGTAACATTGTAGAATTCGTTAATTGTAGAATAATGGATTCCTTGGAAAAAGAGTATAAGCATGACTGTATGATACTTCTGTCGATGGTGTAATAAATAGATAATTGTCGCCTGTTGATGTCAATTTCAAATATGACAAATGTTCTAGAGGGGTAATGTGATTTCAGTACATTAATCTACGGTTGTAGATTATAAGTTTGAGTAGGGACAAGTAGAACATAATGTAATAAATACATTATTGTTCTCTGTTGGTGTCAATTTCAAGTATAAGGAATATTCTAGAAAAGTAATGGGTTTTGAAGAAGAGATAGCTGTAGATTATCTGTTTGGATAGGTATAAGTGGAACATAATTTTGGTTAAGTTAATTAAATTCAATGCTTCATAGGAAAACTGGGTCGTTGATAATCTGACGAGACAAATTTCCTGGAATTTCTTCGTTAGAATTTTTATTTTTAATATTCAACGAAGCTGCAAACATTTAAACATCGATAAAATCGTATATTAATACGATTCTATAATTCATCGAGAACGCGAACAAGTATCCCAGACATTTTTTTAGATTTTCGGAAGCTCGAAATAATAAAACAATTAAACCTATATAAGATAAGCGATCCAGTTTGCCTGCGAAAGGTTAAATTCCACGCACTGCACTTTAGCCCTTGATGATCCAAGTCACACGAGACATTCCATCCATAGCGGTTCATTCTCGATAAATCATTTTCAAAAAATATACATTACTTGATCATATCCTCATACTTTTATAATCAAATAGAAACACGTATGAAGATATTAATGCTCTTTTTTAAATTCTAACGTACGACCGATGCTTTAAATTATATATTTTAAATTATGTTTAACTTCTTCTTATTCTTCAATTAATTTATTCTTGGAAATTTGTCGAACTGAAAATGAAATTATCATCGATGCCTTTGTACGAATATTCGAGCGAAACGAAACTTCTGGTTATATAAACTCAGACAAAAGATCGATATAAAATTATCTATTCTAAACATGTGCTAAAAATATGTTTACAAAACAACTTGTAGGACACAGCTGCAAAATCATATCTATAACGTAGATATGAAATACGAAATTGTTATCTATCGTGAAGTGTCGATTATATTAACGAAATTAGAATTAAGCAGAGAATCGCGAAATGAAAACAAGCTTTATTCCATTCTAATATAACTCTAATATTCTGATATAAACTGCGCAAGGAAGTTAACAGCTCGCCAACAGATATTTATTGAGAACAAAGGTGGGGAGTGATCTAGATCGCGGCCTCGCGATTTGGTTCAAAGATCACTCGCGCGTCTTAAATCACAGAGGAGGCCGACGAACATCTGCACGGTGGAATTCGAAGATTGCGCAAAGCGCGAAGAGCTTCTATCACCGTTAAACTGGGACAGGGAAGAAGAGAAAAATTAATCACGGCGCTTCAAAGAAGCACTCATTGCCGCGCTCGCGATACTCCGTGTGTTCAATTCAAGAAAGCGCTAGATTCATCGCGAAATGACGTTTTAATGATCGGTTGATTAAACGACACAATTCCTGGAATTTGTTGCAATGTGTTTCTTGGAAATTAGAAATCTTAGCTATAAAAAGCAACAGCGATTTATCGATCTCGATCTATATTTTTACATTTTCTGTAAAAACTCAGAAATATGTTAATGTGTATATGTAATTACAAATGTATTTGGAATGCTCATAATTTTATTCAGATATATTAAAATATATTCATTTGAGTATTTTCATAGCTGAAAATTATGTAATCGTGGGATATTGTTGTTTTATTTATTGGAAATTTTCTGGATTGTTTTATACAATATGTCGAAATTAATATTGCGATAGCTAGAAAAAATGTAAAAATCTTTATTAAGCAATATTTCTTAATAGAAAGCGAACGAATGCTCAGTGAAAAAATATAAGTTACACACGTAATCTTGGAAAGCCTAACGTTTTGTAAAACTAAAATGCAAATTTCGAGCGCTAAATACAGCATAGTTATCGTTAGAATAACTATCGCTGAAAGTACTATTATCTAAACTAGACTAACAATTTTCAGTTTATAGTAACAAACAAGTCTTATTTGAATGAAACAAGCTACATACATTCTCATTTTAACACAACTTCACTTCCTTCTGTATTCTTATAATATGTAGTTATAAATATTAATATGTACAATAATAACATAAGATGTTAATTATACAAGAGTTGGTCTACATTTTACCCTATGATATAAGTAATGCCAAACCCTGTTCTATCTACATTAACAAATTTTAGATTTTAAGCGTTTATTTTTAATTCAGTTGTAAACTGGAATGCTCGCGAAATGTCGAAACAAAACGCAACCTATCAATGACACGATTGAAACTCGAAGAATCATAAACATATCTTCTAAAATTGTATTTCATCTTTTCTATAATCTATCTTTACGACTGTATCAATGAAAAATAATTTTGAAACAATTTCGACGATAAAAAGCACCTAAAAGTCAATAAAGAACTCGTGTTACACCTCGTCCTTTCTAAGAAAGTACAGACGAAGCATTAAACATTAAATGCTGGCAAAATACATACAGATTGGGAACAAATCGATCGACAAAGGGGTAGCACGATCCGCCCTCCTTGAATCATGTAAATCGCGAGGAACAATAGATGGACTGAAGAAAAGACCGAGGTGTGACATGTGCGCGCGAAATTCGAATTCCCGCGCGCCTCCTCGTACAGCGCTGGTATTGTTTTAATTAACACACCGTGAATTCTCGCTGGCTATTCGTAGAACTAATTCGCCTTGTGCGAGAACAATACGTCACGATCGACGTTGCATCTGCCACGCGATAGGTCGCACGCAGACGTCGCCTCGCACACGGCCAGTCGTTGATTGCAAAAATGGAATGCCATGCCGGCTGGTCTGTGCACGCGAAACACCCCAGAAATATTAAAAAGGGCGTTGAAATACAGTCCCGCGCCAACGAATCTGTCGACGAGTTTCAAGAACAAAAACCTCTCCATCCTGTGAATTAAAATTCTAGGGAGGTGGGGTCGGTTCTCAGCAATAGAAAGATTCTATCTTCCAAATCGTCGTCAGTTTTTTTCTAATTTTTATCATGATATTAATATGTTTCTCTAGTTTTTTATTAATGTAATTTTACTGATCGAAAGAAACGTCGAAAGGATAAAATTGTCGTGGTATTTTGAGAGAACAAACATGATTTTTAAAAGTGGGAATCTGATCCATGATACAAGTCGATTTTTAGTGGCACAGATCTAACTGAAATATTGAAATTACTTATTTTATACAGATCTAAATGCTTGTCATATAATTAACAGAGTAGAATTGTCACATTCCGCAATGAGTATCATACTTTCTCTCATATTGTTCGATCATCGTCTTCTCGTACAACCTAAATTCCAATCATATTATTTCTCCGAATAATATTCTAATTTTATAGAAGCTACAAGAAAATAATGACTAATCTAGCATCAGAACTTAGCATTTCTTACAATTATACTAAAAATTCCTTCTTAGAAATCTTAGTAATAAATACTTCAATAAGATCAAAAGTCTGCGATAACAGATCCAAACTTTTATGAATGTAAAAAATTAAACGAGTGAAAATTGAGTAAAGTTTTGTTTAATTTTCTAAGCATTATAATACGTGATCTACTTTGATTATTTTGTATATTCTTATACATCATATCTTTACATTCATGTATATTTAAATTCCACACAAATGTGTAAATATCTACGACGTAAGTATGATAAATAGACTGCGAATATTTATGCAAATTCGCAGCTTTGTGAATATACCTAATTTAAAAAATGAAACGCGCGAAAACAACTCTTTTACTTATTAACTATAACAAATACTTACTTTGAATATTTTATGTATTTTTGTGCATTATATGCATTTTGTAAATGTTTGTATCTTCGAATTTTTCATAAATAACATCCGCGATCTAATTACAATGAATTATTGCCTCGTCCTCAATAGGTTAAAGAAGCAATGCTCGGAGCAAGAATTCACGGCTTGAACATCTCGAACGCTGAATGGTGGCTAAGATCCAGCAAGAAACCGAACGTACAAACGGCCGTGACGAGCCAGCACGTTTCCTAGCTGGACCTTAGAAGCCGGGGCCGCTGTTCAGTATGCAAGCTCGGTGTGGGCGCATCCGGTAGACGCCGTAAGCTCAGAAACTCACGTTGCATTATATATCCGGCTGTCGATACGAGCCAGCACGCGTCATCCCGATGATAAGAATAGAATAATAGAATTTTCTATGAGCCTGGCGGCGGTGGCCAGCGTAGTCGTCGCAGTCAGAGAACCGGTGACGTGCCGCAAAACGAAGAAAATGCACGGGGACCTTTTCCGGTCTGATGATCGACGACAATCCGCTACGTGTCTTCTCCGTTTCGCGTATATCTTTCCTGTGGATCTTAACCTCGGTCGTTGCTCGTCTTTTTTTGTCTGTATGGCGGCTGAAATCCCGATAAAATGGCGTCATGGGACAGGACGTGTCGCGCTGCCCCGTGACACAATCTCGTTTCGTCCCGTGAAACGTAAGAGCACCCAAGGTGTCAGATAATCTACAAAGTTGCTGTCACCGTCAATGTTTTACAGTTTTTCTTATCTACCATGTCAATTTGTCGCTATCGTGATTGATGTTTGAATTCGTTTACCACTACACATTTGTGGGGTTTCTTTATTTCTGGTGAAATTGCGAATGTGCATTGGAAAGTTAAAATCCCTGGGATTATATTCTTATTGCATCTAGATCGCGAAAGAATGTGTTTCAAAAATAAATCGTTTGGCTTAACAAGTAGGCACTAATGCCATTAAAACCATTAATGTTTTTATGACAAATCTTTTCAAATTCTTGACGGAACAACCGCGAATCGTAATTTGATATATTGTGCAGAATAATTCTATTAAAAGCTGCGAAAATAAATCGACCGCGCTGCTTCATGTTGAAGAAGTAGGTAGATAATAGAATTATTAAGCGATTCAAATTAAAATTAAAATTCTAATGGCACGTATCTTACTTCCATGTTTTTGGAGTTATTTCTTCTAAAAATGCATTAATGAATTTATAAAAAACAAAAAACATATTATAATAAGCACACCATAGATTTCTTGGGTGCTAAATGATTTTTTTCATCGCTTATAATTAGACTAGATATTTATACAAATTCGTGTCCTTAAAAATACAACTATAGAAGTAGAACCTAAAAATATATAGTTATCGTCTTTTAAATATACCAATATTTTACCTTGAATATTCTGTATATTTTCGCATATTACATGCATTTTGCATATTTTCAGTAAAGATATATAACATTTCCATAAATATAAGATATATAGATACATAAAGATCCGCAGGCTATCTATAACATCCATAACAAAAAGAACACTCTCGATCTTTCGCATCAATCGAATCATTGCTACTTCTTATAATCTACCTCCCATTACGATCGTCTTACCGTGAAACTGACTGAAACCGAACATGATCGTGCATCGCGAATTGGCTTACGCAACCGTCTATCCCGAGATCCGCGATTTCTTTCTACCAAAATAATCCTTGCTGTCATCGCATCGAATGACGACTGGCAAAAAGCCCGACGCCGGTAGCGGTCGTACTACCGTCCAATTAACAAGGAATCAATAAAAGACGAGGCCTCGAAAGGACAGCGCTCGGTTCGTTCAGACGAATGCACACCGGTTCGTGGCGATTGCGCGACTGGTAATTGCCGGACAATTACCGTAGCGCTGACGTATTTACTCGCATGCGAGAAGAGTCAGCCATTGTTTGTTTGCTCGCCGCTAGTGAGCTCCTAATTACGTGCAATGCTCGCGAGGACAACGTCGACGCGCGATGACCCCTTCGCAGCTGTTCCTTCACTGTCTTTCGCCTGATGTAATCGACTGTTTTCACCTTCAATCCTCCTGCCCCAGGCGATCTTCGTATTTTTCTATATCTCTAAATCGCGCACGATTTTCATATCTTTCTGTTCAAAATCACTGACGAAATGTATATCCTGTACGGGTTATAAGGTATAAGGGAACTCTTAACGCAGCACAAAAAACCCATGAACATGAAAATAGCGTGGCTCGTTGGAATTAACTTGAATAAGTAGATGCGTATTCAGTCGGGAACGAAAATATGTGGACAGACAGTGGAAATAAATAGCAATGAGATATAATCGAACATGTACTAGCGTCATACACTTGAGTTTTATTTGTTACATATCCTTATAACACATAGATTATTTCAGTAAATAATTGAAATTAATATTTACATTTTTGTGTAAATAAGCCGCATTTAGCAAAACTTTATAACCATTTCCACTACCTGTTTGCTTATTTTTATCCCTGATCGTATAATACTTAGTAACAAAATCAGGTTGCAGGGCTAAACGAAATGAAAAGTTATTAGCAAGGTGATCTTCTTCATAAAAGTACGACGAATAATGATCGATGATGATCTGTTTAAAAGAATAGAAAGATTGGAAAAATCGGTTAGTTCACGATTCGACTTTCTATTATATCTCGCCAGTCTCTGTGATTTTGTCTATAAAAATTTGATGAACGATAATCGATGAAGATTAAAAACAATCATTTTCTTTGTGATCTTCTGTCTGATTTTCTTTGTAAAAATTCGATGAATTATTCATATGTGGTTATTCATATAAGATTATTCATATAAGATTAAGATATGAAAACTAAGAATAAATATGTACATGGAACGTGTATCTTTTGTCTGGCGAGATCTTTGACTCTGAAACTTTATTATTATCTTTGTCATTAATCGTACACACGATCAGCATATGCGACAGTGTTTCGTTTTAAGCGATGAGTAATTTTCGAGGCATTAATGAGTACTTATTGATTGTTTCCTTTATTGTCTTATGTTGGACAGAACAAAGATAAATTCATTGAAAGTTGATCGTAGCCTTTGTTATTTGAGTATGTCTTTCGATAAGGTGGCTAACAAAGAAATCTTCGATTATGAACTAATTAAAATTTGCTGATACAGCAATCTTTATTTGCATATTACTCATTTGCTGCATCAGTGACGCATTTTGAAATTTGTCACTTTGCATTAATTAGCACAGAGAGAATGATACGTACTTGTAAAATATTCATATTCTTTTTCCCTAAAGGCATCGCCATTTTCGTGATTATAACCCTCGACGAATTATGATAATTATCAGTGAAATGTCGTACTCTTATCTTTTAAAAATAAAAGAAAAAATTACAATCCTATCATCTTTTGTTGATTTGCCGTAATCCACGATTTTCTAATTTCTCGATTTTTTCAAATAAGAGTTTCTCGAGACTACAATTCCGTCTTGATAACTATGCTCTGTTTGTTTCTACTCTTATACCAATTAAAGATTTGTATTTTTTTCGAACTTCGATACAATAAAATCACGTTAAAAGGCACGCGAAATTACGACCACCAAAAATGGATAACGTTTCTTTTTAAGTCACGCTATTCGTGTTCTGGCTCTAAAAAGAAAAATCCATTCTCCAACTAAACAAATAACTGACTTTTTGCCGAGTAACGGAGAAATAAAGCAATAACGCGGAGACGAGGCGGAAGACGATTCCATCAGGCCGTATCGAATCGAACGTCTTAACCACGCGGCGAAATCGTTGAATTGGGTGTTTGGAGAACACGAAAACCGGCTGCGTTTCCAATGAGTCACCGATAGAGGCTCGTTCGCGGGTACCTGGACCGGTTGTCTTGTGTCTTGGCGCCTTTTAAACCGATGGAAAACACTTGTTAACGCTTGCCAACCGAATAAAATGCTGGCTGTCCGAACTAAACGTAGATACGCCCCTTATACGCCCGTTATCGCTATCATCTGTGACTGCGTTCGACCTTTCTTTTATAGCTCTTTTCTTCTTCTTTTCCGATAGCCTCAATCTTGTTCCCTTTCTTCGTTGTATTTACTATACTCGTTGCCTTTATTGCGTAAGAATGTTCTTAACACGTTGGGTAGATTTCGTTGAATTTAAAGATTCCAGTATGGTAATATTTTTATTGTGACGTAACTCAGATTTATATTGCAGGTTTCAGAGAAATCAGAAAATGTTGGCTTAAAGAAATACGAGCATGACTTGGTATACAAAATTTGGCAGAGTATATAAGATTGAGAATTATCGTTCTTGAATGTATCAATGGCTATCGATATTGAATCACAGATATAAAGCTTTGCATCATTGGCAGAATATCGATTGACAGGATTGAAGATGTTTATCATGAAATTAACAGTGGCTACAAGAGGTATTTACATTTCATTGTATTTATTCTATTATTTATATACTACTTAATTAGATCCAAGTCTAGTATTCGTATCATTTAATAGTACTTTCATACGATTATGAACAATTGACACTATGAGAATGAAACGTATATTGAAAACGATAAAAAGACGCTTCGCTAGAAAATAAAGATACGTGCAAATACTGTTGCAAAAACTTATGATACATATGTATAGTATGTTTTCGAACTCGAAGAGCAATACCATGCGGACGTTGCGACCACTCTTAATTAGTACGTTCGATGGTTAGTGGTATGCGGGACCTGGTTTATTTCCAGGACGATTAGGACGGTCGATTCTCGATCAGGGAAAGACAGCGCTACCTTAATTACGCAAACACCGTAATTTCGCCGTTTAATTGGAACGTTCGGATGCTCGGAACACGACGGATGCTTCGATGGTTTAATTAGCGACGCGACTCGTGGCTACGCTCGAAAGAAACCGGGCCCTGACCAGGCTGCTATGGGAAATCGCGATTCCACAGAGACACGGAGGTGTTGAAAGTGTAATGGATCCTCGTCGGCTGCGAATACGCGCGGCCACGAATAATCTCGTTGATCGATTATACCGGAAAGCCAGGACGACGCGGCGTTTGTACAATCTCACATAATTGAATTGTAAAATGTCACCGCGACGGTGGCCGTATTTGTTTTGCAGGAAAATTTGACGTGTACAGGTAACTCGTATAAAACCATGTATTTGAGCCCCTATATACGTAGATCTAATAACTTTGAATTTATGAAACAAATTGTGTAATCAAAATTGTATTTATTAAATGCTTCCATAATGAACACAAAGTAAATATTGAAAACAGAATTCAAAACACAGTACCTATTTAAATTAATAAAAAAACGAAATCTCTTTTTTCCAATTTTGATCCACGACCTGAACAAAATTCTATATACTATACGGTGTTTCTCTGTGATTTAAACTAATAATAGTAATATTGAAAAATATCAATACTTTGGATGTACATGTAGCGATATTATCATAAGCCCATCCACCACATCTTACACACCATACACAAATTCCCTTTAAATTTGCAGTGACTATGAAAGGTATTTGTACATATCCTTATTTTCTAACGTAGCGTCTCTTTATCAGATTCTAGCTTTCATTTCTATAGTATCAAACATTTATAATCACGTGAAAGTAGGTACTAGTATCCGATACGAAATTTGATATACTTGGATCTAAGTGATTAATTAATCACGTAAATGCTGTAACATAGACAGTGGTATGCAAATATTTATTGTAACCACTGTAAGTGATTCTACTATATTTGTAATTTTTCTCCACGATATCTGTTGCGTACTTCTTGGAGCACGTGGCAACAAAAAGTTCCTGGTTGCTGCTTCGTCGAGAAGCATATCGAAACAGGAAACACGTCGATCAATATTCCCATTGAAAGAAACCTAGATACCTGTGAAACAATCCGCGACAACGTTCACCGCCAGAAACAGCGGTTCGCTCGTTCCCGTGAAAACGATGCAAGATTTCGCGGAACGCGGTTGCTCGGTTTGTTTGCAGCCGCACGGCTCGCGTTTATTTATCACGGAGCATGGGCCACGATTCCGCTTGGCCCTGCTTTCGATCCGTTTTTCTCGGCAGTTCCGGCTGATCCCGGGACTACTAGAACTACTAGGAAACGGTGTGCGGCCTCGTGAACGGTTCGACGTGGCCGGCCCGAGCCTTCACCGCCAACTTTACGTTTATATGCGCCCGTACACGACGCTATCCCGATAGCGGGCCGGCCACACGTCACCGAATCGTGATCCTCGAGAAGCCGAAGACGATGTTGTGTCCCCCATCAAAGCTAGGAGCACTGTCCAGTTCGTGAGCCGGGCTGCTTCCTGCACGGTCGACCGTAAAATATGAAATACCATTCCTCCCTGCTCTTTGGTTGCTGGAGCGTTGCTGCCGTCGCTATCGCTCTACCAACCGGTGTCTTTTTCTGTCGACTTCGACTAGGAGGAGTCGAACGAAGAGACTGCTCGACTTTGTTCTTCCACGATATGACGAGACGGGGAACGTGTTACGGTACCTGGTGTACCTGGTACGATACCGTACTAACTGGAAAAATCCAAATGTCCCCGACACGAAAGATCGTTTTCGACCTCCCGCGAAATCTGGCTGCTCGATCTGTTCTGCTCTACTCTCTCTCTCTCTTTCTCTCTCTCTCTCTCTTTCTCTCTTTCTGTTCCTCTCTCGATGATAATAATCGGATTATGAAAATCCTTTGGAGATGACGACTCACTGGTGCTTCTTTTTACGCTGAATAAAGCTAGGTGGTCTTCTTCAGGCTGATTTTGTTAAGATAGGTAAGGTAGAGTTATTCGAATCAAGTTAAGTAATTTGGCTTGTGAGATTTGGCTAAGATTTGAAGCGATCTATTTGAAATTCAGACTATTCGAATCGTCGTTAATGGCGTGATGAACGCCAAGGGAAGTATATCGCGTATTTACATGGATAGATGGGAAGATCATAGTTTCCTACAAGTACTAATCAAAGTGAAAGAAGTTTGTTCGATGTTAATATTTGTGGTTGTACTTATTTACTTTCTAATCATTTTTGTAATTGCAATAGTATTTCAAAAGTATGTGACCATTATAAATGAATTCAAGTGCATGTCAGGACTGTTTGTATCGTCTACGAGGGAAAGATTTCGAATGAACCTCGTCACGGTTTAATCTGACAGGAAAACGTACGATATGAAGGTGTCGTTAACAGCATAACAGGCCATAACGTTAAAGGAAAAATATACATGGATGCCGTTTAAACGGCAATTGACACTTGCTACTCTATATTCGTAAAAATCGACACACGTTCCGATACTTTAAATGTCACGTGCCACTCAAGTGACGTTTATAAATCTCGATCTGAAAGCTGTGACTAACTAAGTTAAAGTATCATTGGCGGTTCCATAATCACGAATTGCTATCAACCATGTCAAAATCTTTTGCTCTGTACAATAGTGGAAATGTTACACGATATGTTTGCCGACTGATGAGTCATCGATATCTCGCTTAAATCGATTCGACTCGCGTTTGCATCAAGGGGTATTCAGTTCTGTAATGTACCAATGTATTCAATGCTAATACCGAAGAGGAGAATTCTTTTCGTCGAACGTGTTCTTTGGGAATATTACAAGTTGTTAACAATATTTCGAATTATTAACGAGTTATTAAATTTATCGTATAACGATTACCATATTCATGTACTATTATATCTTCAATAATTTTCGCATAAATTTTAACTACGACGAATGTAAGATTTTTATTTTCAAATTATGCAAATTATTCAAATTATCCTTATTAAAGATAAACAGAGAACCTTTTTTCAGAATATTACGAATTATTAACAATGTTAGGAGAAATTATTAGACTTAGAATCATTAAATAAATTTCCAGTATGCTGAATGTAAAACTTTCTTTGAATTGTACAAATTTACGGATTTACATTGTTTATACGGCTCATATAGAAGTATACGAACGAAACCAGCACATATTTTCTATGCTCTAAATTAGGCTCTTTCTAGGACAATTTTCAGTAATGAGACGTTGTCTCTTGGATAACAATGCTGATTGAAACTAACGAGCGATGATTCATAACTTCAATTCTGATATAATAGTGCAAATCTAATGGGAGATTGGACGTCTCACAGAGACTAATTGACATCGAGATAAAGAATTTTTAATTTGTCATATCAAAGGATTATTAAACATGTAACATTAAGACTGATAATAATCGACGATCTTTAGAAACTTACTATTGAACAGTAGGTAAACCGAATATTTCTTCGACATTTATTCGGGTTTAATCAATCAATGATAAATAAAATTTATAACATTCACGATTGTAAAGTAAACAGAGTACGTATAATTCGTTTGAAAATTTACAAACCTATACAAACATCTAATAAAACGTATAACAAATATGGTAAATTTAAATAAAGACAGAAAGTCATCATTAGATATTCTTAAACTCGGAAATTATTTAAAAGACAAGACTTTCTTACAGATAGAATTCGTCTGATCATACGTACGTCGATCAAACATCGATGTTTTGAATTATTGAATCCACATGAGTGGTTCGATCGCGTTCATGCGAATCAAGAACACGCTCGCCAACAACCACTCTAATCGACCGATCTGAATCGTTCTGCAACGAACCACGATAAGCGGAATAAAATTCCGCGGGATTTAAGGCAACGCCGCTGCGAGAAAATTGTTTGCCTTTCTCGAAGCCACTTTATCTCGTTGCGGTATTCGCAGAATACCAGTTCGAAACCTTCACTTTCTGCGATCGTAGATAGAACGGAGGTTTGAAAACGACACGTCACGACGAGACGAATTATTATGTTCAGAGGCAGCGACGTTTCCATCGAAAACTAAAACATTACGTTTCTTCTTTCCTTCGATAGAAAGCTCCTATCGAATATCTTTTATGCAGAACGTTGTGTTCCATTCTTTTTATTCTGTTTCAAATCTTTTAACAAAATCTAATATCCTAGAATATTATTTGTCTTTGGGTTCGAATAATCTGTAATTTTATTCGAAACAATGCGATTGATTAAAATCTGGAATTATTGAAAATTATGCGATTGAAAATGCGAGACTCCCGTTATTATGCTTTATCAAAAATTATTTTATACGTTGTTAAAAAAGACTAGAGTAGAAATTTTGATTAGATAACGACTGGATGACTAAACCGCAAATTTACACTTTTATAAACATAATTAGAGAAACGCAACTTACGCAAGAATTTCTTTCAGTCGCTGAATATCATAATGAGTAGGTACTATGCTTTCGATATTTCATACATTTCGTATATCTTATATATTTTTATTATGTACATTCGTTATGTGTATTTTGTATTTTTGAATATCCCATATATGCATAAATAATCACAATTTAATATGATTAATTTTTTAAAGTCACGTGAAGCATTGAAGATACATACATATTTATACATTTTTGAATAAATCAGTGTTTAATTTTGTTATGACACACGGTCAAATGATTTGTTGTCGATAAAATGAACGATTAGTTTCATTGTTCAGGATACACGTACATAAAACAGGTGATTAAGAAAAAATTGACGAGCGTAATTCTTTGGCAAGCAGCTCGAACAAAATCTTGGCTAATAGTTGGCCAGCGATGTTTAACGACGAGCATTTACAATTCCATGCGTCGTACTTCGCGGGTTACTTGGATTTTAATGATCCTCATTTGTAAACGGAGACATCTCCCATGGAAATCGGTAGCTCTCTACGCGTGCGCGTTCGATCGTGCCGGTCATTCTATCGATGACAAGTAGCGATTTAAATGTCAATCGTGGAGGCACACGAATGGACGTGCCAAGTTTTTCAAAACTGCGTACCTTGCAACATAACCATGAAATTAACATTCCTCGTCGATCACAGCGAATATATCCTCTATCAGTTCATAACAGCTATTTTCTTTTTTCCGCAAACGTTAATTAAATTAATTTTCTAAAATCGAGTGCAGTACGACACAACCATTGAATGGATATACCTGATATTCTTTCAGTTTCTAGCAGATCTTTCCTTCGCTTCAAAAATCAATTGCGTTAATTTTTTGCCAGACTTTACAATAATCAAGAAATTAATATTCACTATGTTGATCAATATTTCTATTTCCTCCAGCAATTATTTTTTTATCTTTGTGTAAATTAGACAATTTCTTGTTTGCTTTTTATACGAATGAATATGTACAAACGGAATTATGTATAATTTATGAAATATATAATGAAATATGTACAAGGCAATTTGAATCTTGGAAATTGTAGCAAAATCGTTCTGTATAAACAACATGTAGATGTCTATTGCACTCTGCGTAGAATGACGTTGAAATACTGATTGAAGAGTTTAATACGTAATCACTTGTGTAAGAATATATGCATAGAACATCTAGTTCAAACATTTGATAGATAAAGACATATTTACTCTTGCTTCCATGCAGGAAATGTGTGCAATATTTTCAAAAATCTTAGAATTGCATCTAAATCGAGCCGTTTTAATAAACTTTCTATATTTATTATTTCAATACTACCGGTTTATCGTTACCAGGATTTAGCAATATACTTTTTATCATTCTGTCTCATTTTCCAGATATCATACCAGTATTATTATGTAATAATATCACTTCCCACTTTATTACATAATTTTTATATAACAAATAATTTTTTAGAAAAATATTTATTGAAGAAAAGAACAACAATTTTGTCGACCTTGTTTTTGTATCATTTCCACGACTCAGTGTCGAAGAATTCATGAATGTTCTATTAAGTAGAAAAGGACATCACGGTCAGACATTTGGCAGCATATTAACATTTCCGGGAAACACGCATTGCATTTAATACAATTACAAGATTTTAAAGCTGCAAAACGTATCAAACATGCCAACGCGCATATGAAATATCCAAAGTATAGTCAGTATCCATTTTAATATCTCAACGTAGATTCTATCTTTCTTCAGTCACGTCTGCAAAAATACGAATTTGCATAAATATCGCACGTACAATATACAAATATAGACCACTTACGTAACAAAAATTGTCAAAAAAATACCCACTCAAAACTGTTCACAGAGTCTAAGCAAGTAGATGTAGATATCCTGGCAGACCTAAGAAGATCAAGATAGAAACATTTCCCATCAACATTGCCGTCGACTCGATTTAGGGATCCGTAACAACAAAATGGATCGCAGTTATTCGAGCGAATTAAAAATTCTCTAAAGCATCTAAAGTTCGAGAAAACGTTCTGTTGCACACACGTACACATTACGCTGCTCTTTATTTCCTTTTCGTGAACGGTTTAGCGATCGCGGATAACACGATGGCTCCGGAATGGAGATCGCAGCCCTGTCCTTTCCTTGGCGCACGGACGCGTCTGTCATTCCTCCGATAACGAGCAGCGACTTAAAGTCTTTACGGTGTCATACGGGCTTAATGCCACGGGCACGGCGACGGGACGTGAGCCGAGATAGCGAAGGCGCTATTTAATTAACGATAATAGCTTGGCTTAACAAGAACTCCGCGGCATTTTCTTTTCATTGTCTTTCCGTAATGCGACGGCCTCCACGCGGACACATTTCTGTTTCTTCTTTGTTCCTCGCTCCTGTCGTCGTGAAGTATCGCAGTACACTGCGACCGATTTCTGGAATTCTCTTATAGATTCTTGGTATTATAGAGTATCGATACTTCGTTCTTAAATGTTTTCCTTTCAAGCAGTTATCTATGCTCTCGTGTGATAGTTCGCGAGACGATGATATTTATCGGGGCCACGGGTTATTACATAGTGTTTTTCGTATCATTAGTTTATGAATTAAGTGGACTTCGACAGACAAAGAAAGAGACAGTAGAGTTTTACGTCCGTAGATACGATTACGACACTGTACCGCCATTGATCTTTTCCTATTGATCTTCTTTGATTATTTAGAAATTGTCAATGACTCTGTAAAATTCGCACACATAAATAGGATGCCTGTGTAGATTTACATTTTTGCAATCGCCTTATATCCTATCGAACTCGTTATATTTAATGAAAAACTCGAAGAAACAATATTTTATAATACACATAAGTCGTAAAGAAAACGACAGCTTTATAATAAGATAGCATGAAAACGAAAGCGATGAAGCGTATTCAATTTAATTCTAGAATTTCTAAAATTTTTCTGTCACAGTACTTCGTTGATGCTTATCTGAAATTATAATTTCATCGATCGTATCTCTCTGAAATAAACGGCTCAGATATCAGTAGATATCTTGATACTTATGGCCAGCAGTGTGTGTCAAGGTCAATACCATTGCAGCTGACTCTTCTATATTAAATAACTACCTTATACCTTCTTCCATCATGGAGGTGATCTATCCGTGGATGGAAAACGTGTCGTTCGATCGAACTAGCGACACGCTTGCAAGAAGGGAGTTGACCAGCCGCGCGCATAAGTCGGCCTGTGGACGCGTTGCAGATACGCCGGTGCTAATTGCAATTTATGTCTCATTGCAGCGGTCGTCGGTGCGCCACGACAAAGGACCGCACCGCGGGCGGCCGTTGCTGCGTTAAAGCGTTTCGAAAGAGAGCCTGTGCCACCGCGGTTCACGTGTTACAGGCGAACACCGCCATGACGTTGTTGTCGTTGCTGTTGTTGTCGTTGGCTGCTGTTGCTTTTGCTTGTCGGACGGTTTCACCTGTGCGTCCGCGCGAATCGACTTTACGAGGCCGGCTTTTGTCGGAATCAGCGCCGCGATTCGCGTCCCCGCTGCGATCGACGGCTGTGAAACGCGGACTCGTTCTTGCTGCCCATCGACGCGACGCTCTCTGCATGATAAACATCCCGTGGGACAGAGTATTTGTGTACCAAGGGTACGTCTGTAAGTGATTTCCGTTTAGTTTGCTGATTTCGAAATTCGTCGCAGTAAGACTCGTGACGAAAGTGATTTTTTAAGTTCGCTTTTTGCAGCATGCTCTGCCACTGGAAATATAAAAAGTATAGGGTGGTGACTCGTGGAAATATTTGAATACTTGCTGTGAACATTTTTGATGAAAATATTATGCGCGTTGTATGGAATAGTTCGATATTTCGTTTAAGGATGCTACGAGATACGACGATAGCGATTGCATTGGTAAACTTTGAAACATAGTCGAGAATGCACGTGCAACGTGCAAAATATTTCTTTCTTGGAAATATATTGAAACATTGTAGTTGAAGATTTTTAAATCAAACAAGTACTCCAATTTTATGTATTCTTAGATAAATACGTAATGTTTCAAAACTCGTTACGAAGGATCTCTGAAATTGAAGGAAAAGATACGACTATATTTCTAAGGTACGATAACATTAAGGAAGATTTCTAAATTTCTAAGACCTCTAAATTGTTTACCATTGATCATACGATATTAAATAGCAAATCTATAATTAGTGTTGTAATTGACAAAAAAGAACTATAAAAAAAATTCGGTTTCAAGTATCTAGATTTTAAAAGAACGATTCCTATCATATCATGTTTCCATATTCGCCTGGAAAATAAAAAGGAAAACAAAATTTATCATCTGTTCTTGAATTTTATTCATATTCCGATTGGACACGTTCAACGTCATCCAGTTTCATGTCTACATGATACCGCAAAAGCGATGTCAGCGACTGAAATTCATCGACAGAGCCAGATAATACACAGTAGCCAAAACCGCTACGATTTTGTATTACCATAATTGAATAGATCTGCAGCGGGATTAATGAAGTATCAAATATCCCAGGTCGGCGTAAACAATGCCGCAAAATCTATTTAAACGATGCTCGATTAAATATCCATTGGCCATCGCTTAACTCTGTTCACCCAAATGGAACCGCGTATATCTCTTCTTGCAACAAAGACGTTACGCATCGTGTTGTAGAGCAAATTAAAACATGGCGCAATATCGTCTCGTTCGTTCAGCCCCGCTGAACAACACCTTATTTAGAACGCTATAACATCATTCACGTCGACAAAGAGAGAATCATTATCAAAAGTTTCGAAGCGAAAGCTAACGAAGTGTGATATTGCACGATGTGATCGAACGTATACCTTTGTTTGTTTAATTCTTTGTTATTCGTGTACAGTTTGTTTCTTTTTATTCGATATCATTCTTTTATATGTTCCGGGAATTTTAGACGAAAATGAAATTTTTCGATGATAATTGAGAGGTAGAAAACACAATCTTTGGCCGTGTTTAACTTTCTCCAGCAGAATAACAGAACAAAGGAATACATATTAATTTTTTTAAACAATAAGTCTAGTCATTACGTTACGTAATCCTTATAAATGTATCTATGCATGCTGACATCGCGGAAGCATATTTAATCAGAAATCACAAAATTGTGGACGTCATGATAAAGATTTTGAAAAGCCAAAATATACTTCGTACTTCACTTACGGGACGATTCAATCTCGAAACTCACGAGATTGAAAATTTTATAATAAACTTGAACTATCTATAAACTATCTATCTCTTTCAAACTTAATTTCAGTATTCAGTAACTTAGACGATCCACGTAAAATACCAAAGTTAAAAAACCTCCTAAATTACAAGATTCGAACTCCCATTACATCAAAAAAAAAGGAAAATAGAAAATCAAAACCCATTTCATCAATTCCAACGTCCAGTCTCTTTACTCTGGTACGACAATTACCATCGAAAAATAAAATTTCCTTTGTCTACCAATAATTACCCCTTTCGTTTTCTTCTTTCCTAGTTCTCTGCTTATTCTCTCCCGCTCTCGCCTTCCTCGTTTCTCGAGGAACGAACGCCGAAACGCTGGTCGATAAAGTACAAACGCACAATGGACGTGGAAGCATAGAAACACGTGGCGCATAAATCGCGCATTATGTGCGGCTCTTTGTGCGCGACGAGAGTAAATAGGCTGGCGTGCGCGCGCTCTCCGGCTACCCTTTCCTTTGGATTTCCTTTCGCTTGGGCTCTGGCTGTTGGTGCAGTTGTTGCAGCAGCCAGCAGCCGCCGCCGCCGCCGCAATAGACGCCGGCCCGTGCGGCCATTACGCCGACGCGGCCGTCGTCGTTTTTCGCAACCGCTCCACATCGTGATTTCCTCAAGGTGCAAAGAGCCTCGACGACAGCAACGAATGCCGTGTTCGTGTGCTGCGCCTACCTCCGTGAACCTTATGTCGCATTTGCAACAAAATCCGAACGCTGCCCGCCGATGCAACTGTGCGTTATATGACACTCGATCACGAGGGTTGCGACACGTGTTACTGCTCAACCTTATTGGATATTGTGTGTGCTAGGTTTGCAGGATTTTTTTAATTGTTATTGCTATTTCTTCGTTGGCAAACCAAGCGGTTCATGTTGCAAGAGTGCCGTTGAGGTTCTTTATCTTTATTGAAAAAAGTTTCAAATATTGAACTCGACACTTGACGCATGGATATACCTCGAGCGTTATCGTTGGCATATTTATAGAAAGTCGTATTTGTATGAATGGGATCTAAGTAGGAATTTCTTTCATTTACTAAACGTTATAACGAGTTCATTACTCTGGATATTTTACTACGATTTACACTAAGATTTATAAGTACAATTTCTTTCAAGTTTTCGCAGATTACATTAAATCATACTAGTTCTTAAAGACACCGTATTTAAGTACGCAAATTATTCACCGCGTGTGAATAATTCTTAGAACGTAGATAGCTAAAGAACAATCAACAGTTTGCAATATAATGAGCGAGAAAAACTGTTTCCTTACGAAACATTGTTATAGGTTATTATAATAAAATTGTCGACAGATAAAGACACTCCTCCTGTACATACGCGCACAGATTGCTTTCGAAGAATTGGTTTTTGTTTTTATTAAACCATGGTAGCGCGTCTTACATGTTACGGGTTATGGTTGTTTCTTGGAATTTGCCGTTTGTAATTCAAGGAGAATAGGAGAGCATTGCGATTAAGAGATCATTTGAGTCGTCAAGTTGAAATTTATGCGCAACGAACGTCACGAGGAGAAAAAGTAATATGAAAGCGATCAACTACATTCGAATCACCGACCGTAACGTTTCAAGCTTTTTCATGACATATACTATATAGTTGCAGGCAATACTATGCAATCCTTCGAATCGTAGCTTGCCACTTATCG
Organism: Bombus affinis; assembly: GCF_024516045.1. NCBI lineage: Eukaryota > Metazoa > Arthropoda > Insecta > Hymenoptera > Apidae > Bombus > Bombus affinis. The sequence continues at coordinate 4,179,997 of NC_066344.1, read as the reverse complement.
CGTTAATTTTGTAATAAAGATAGGAAACGCGATATTTCCGGTTTCACTGATGTCTCCATACTTCGGCGATGACATCATCCATACTTTGAAATATTATGACACACGTACATATAAATTACATTGTAACATATGAAACTTCCCATCTTGTTCCATTAAGTTTCTAAATAACTCTGTTTTTTCTTTTTTTTTTTTTATATAAATGTCGATATTTTTATATGCTACTGTACAGTTACGGAGATCGTGTATTTTCGATATTAAATATAAATATAATATTTTTATCCTTGTAGATACAATACCATTTTAAATCTGAGAATTTGTTACTTTCGTCTATTTCTATTTTCGTTTTCTATTTCTATAATCGTTTCAGAATTCGATGTAATTTTATGAATTGTTGAAAATCAGACATTTCGTACATTACGGAAACTAATATAACGTAATGGAAAATTTCTATATATTCCGTACTAATATAACGTAATATGTAATTAAAGGACATTTTACAATTTTATCAATTTCGTTTAAAAATTGTCTCGACAGCATCGAACGTGAAATAAAGAAAAATATTATAAACATTACGTTTTGGAGTAAAAAATCTCATTTATCTCTCATCCATCAGATCCATCAACGGTCATAAACTGTTACGAGCACAGAAGAATGAACGCGGTATTTACGTATTAAACCAACGAGATACGACACGGAACGTTGCTTTTCGAAGCTTTTTTGGGGGATTACGTGGAAGTTTGTGGTTCGACCGGTTTGGTGTAAATGCGGCTTAACGTTTGGCGGCGTGTAAGTCTCTGTCCTGGTTAGAGGTACTTAATGGGGCCCCTTATATCCGCCCCTCCCTCTGACTCTAATGATCTGCAGTACCTCTAATGTGGTACTTTTCAGCATGAAACTTATTAACGTGAAACCGCGCCGGTTTCGTTCAACGTTTCTTGAAAAGTACAGAGAAAAAGGGATCTGAGAAAACGAGGAAGAGAGAGAAAATACAGAGATCTTGCGTCATTACCAGAAGTGACTTCTCTGCTTCGTGTCTATTTCCAAATAGCTTTTTCTGAAGTCGAAATGTATGTGTGGAAATGTACGTTTCGAATTTTAGGCCGATTTCAGGTTGTTACAGAGATTGTATCTTTAGATTATATTTGCGCTGGTTCACGAAAAACAAAATTTCTTCTCGCCATACTAATGGTATAAAGGAATATTGGAGAGATAATTAGATTCTATCGTGAAAAATATCTGTATGGTTTTGTATGTCTGTATGGCAAACACAGGAATATTCAAAGTATCTATTATAATATTTAAAAGGTAGAACAAATTTGTTTTTATGTCCCACTTTTTAAATTTTGTCATACTCGGTGTTACATATACGCAATAAATTTTAATAAATTGGTAATTAACCGATAAGTGTGCTTGTCTTTAATAAAACTTAAAAATTCTAGTGTGTTATGATCTTCTTATAAGACCATCTGAAAAAGGAGTCTGCGTAAATAACAGTTAATAAAGGAATAATTTTTCTCACAGACTAAAAAAGATTCCACGTTGAAAGAGTTAATAGTGTTTAGAGAAATACAAAATTTGTACAAACACATCCGCAATGAGACACGTCACCTTTTCGATAAAAGTAGGAAAATAATCTAATGCTCAGTTTCTAACTCACCCCCTTGTATAATCTCAAATTGGATTTAACTTGCAGTTTGACGAACATATCGTTTGAGAATCTGTCGAGTTTATGTACAATAAAATTTACAGGTAAACGTAACTGTAGAATAAAACAGAACGTCTCTATTAAATATACACCCATAAATCTCGCATGAAGATTTCAATAAACGTCAGTCAGGAGATCTCGCCGCATAAAATTAAGAAGGAAGAGCGTAGGTGACAAACACGTTAGCCATTCTGAATACGAACAGACTGCTCGTTCCCATGATCGGCTTAGGGCTCTTAAACATCGATTACTCGAAATCTCGTAGGCGTATTCGAGTCGGAAACGATATAAATCTCTCCTAACTTTAAACTCGTAACACCTTTCTCGAGAATCAAACTGAGAAAAATGTTTCTCGTTTCGGAGCAATCGTAAAACCGTGAACTACGTCCGCGTGACCACACCAGGAGATTGGGAACGAAATTAGGAAATCGAGAAACGTAGGATAATTTTAGAAAATCGTAAAACTAGGCAACTATATTGATGTTGAGTAAATGAATTTTAAATTAGCCTATTTATAGCGTATTTTAATTGTACTGTAATAGAAAAAATCGAGGAATGTTAATAAAATAATTTAATTGATCAAATAAATTTTTATGACGAAAGAAATAAAATTCGTTGAACCTTTTTGTAACATAAAGCGTTATTCCCTAATTGGTAGACTGTGAATTTCGTTTATAGGAAATTACAAAATTTAACGAGAAAAAATACACGGTAGTATACCGGAAAAAAATACACGAAATATTTAAGATAGAATGTTCGTTATAATATTTAATAAGCTAAAAAAAAAAATGTCCATTTAGGTTTTATTTCATCGATCGTGTTCAAAATTTGCGTAAATTTTTCGATCTAATAATTAAGTACCGATGCAATTCTGTAATTCTAATTATCATCAGAATATACTTGCTATTTTTCTTTATTCTTTACTTAATTCCTTACCTAATACGTAGAAAATTTATATGAAGCTATTTTATATTCCTGCATATACGAGGAAAGGTATTAGAAGATTTATGTATGAAGAAATATACGTATGACAGAAGTAAAAGTTTCGTGATTAGTGATCGAATAGACGGATAATGTTAATGGAAATTCTAAGGATGAGAATGGTGTAAATTAAAAAAAGAATTGGACAGACTGAAATACCTCTGAAAGTTTATTACTAGAAAATGTATTTAGAATGGCAATGAAATAAATCAGTAGTTGCTTACTGATCTCATACAAAGCAGCATTGTGCAGAGCCCGGAGTAAAGTATATTTACTGCTTCAAATGAAAGTGATGTAGTACGTCAACTGTATAATGGCTCTTACCTACATGGGAACATTCATCTTGCTAATATTTATGTTTTCGTAGAGAAACTTTATTAATTAGCCTATTGTTAGTTCGAAATGGTTCAAACTTGTACCACTATGATACTATATTACATTTGTTTAAGACTTTCTATAATGCATCTTAATCTTCATCAAACGATGATTCATCTTAATAGTTCATCCTTCAAAATGGCATAAAATTAGCGTATATTCTCTATAGATTTAGGTGCACAAAATATTTCATCAGCAAATAAACTATTTTATTTTATAATATTACACTTCATCCTTTCTTTTCAAATTTAATAGATTATTAATGGATTTTGTGGATTTAAATTTAATGGATTTAATTCAATTCTCTATACTTCGCTTTTCCATAAAAATCATACTCTATATATAAAAGGATTATAAGAAAAATAAATTAAATTAGAAATTAATCGATATACATATACATGTAGATTTTTTGTACGGAATTCAAGTTTCCACGACTAGTTCGTCACCGTTCTACAAAATGTAAAATTTTTAAACAACTTCTCCAATATTTTGATTTTAATTGCTTTCAAAGAAAATTTTAATGCATAAAATAATGAATTCAGAAGGAGTGGACGCGCAAGCGCCACGTGCAAAAAGTGTGACGAGAACTTAATACCTCTCGGTAAGTGGATTGTTCCCGGTTGCTGAAACTTACGTAAACAGGTGTATACTGGGTCAGTCAAACATCGAGCTGTGTTCGCACTTGATTAAATTATGCAAATCGATCGGATCGTACGTGTCCGCGGGCCGGAATGTAAATTACGCCTGGAAATACTACTGTGCTCGCAGTTTCGGTGCCTTGTGAAACGGTTTCTTGCTAATTTATTGGCCGATCGATTGTCGAACAGCCGTCGATCGAACTGTCGCGTTGCTTTATATGTCTCGTGTCAGGACATACTCGTTAACCAATCGTAAAGAGTTTATTATTTGCTCCTTTCTTCTGCGCCGTGACATTTTAATACGACTCTCAGTTGTGCAATTATCAGATATTCTCATTCAATGCAGATTTTATTAGAAAATATAGCATTCTGGTAGGTTCTAATGAATAGATGGATTAGTGAATAGAAAATTTAGCATAAAATAATTGTGAAATATTAAGGTCAAATTCAGAAAGAAATATCAGACAATGTCAAACATCTCGTTGAAAAATTAAAGAAGACGGTAACTTAATAAATAAACTTCCCAAATTTTCTACTTCGCACAAAATATTCTATTTTTATATCAAATATAAGTTTAAAGTAATGAAATCTAATCTTCGATTGATATTGTTAATTTCATTTTGCACTCTATATTCTATAAATCATTGATTAGAATCGTTAATAGCCTCTTTTGCACAGAATATCGAACACAAATTGCGATAATAATAAATATCCAACTATTACTATAGCAACCTATAACTCTAACCACCAATTAAACGCCAACCCCTTGATATTTCAAGCTTAAAAAATTCTTTCACTAGAATTTCAATATACGCATCGCTCTATATTCTTCTACACCGTCGTTTTATATATTTTTCGAACAAGCCTTTATTATCCACTAAAATCTCATAGTTTCAACGAAGGTACTAACGAAGAAGTTAACTTGAAGTTATCCAACGTTCAAGGAAGGAATGACTAGGGAAGAAATCGAGGTAGGTCCATGGTAAAAATGCCTGATCGTAGACAACGTCGTCGTGAAGATCATATTATTATGTACAACCACGAGATACCCGTAGCGTTGGTATGCATGGGGAAGCCGATTGGCCGAGAGAAAACGCGCGTACGCACGCACGTACGGCGCAGCTGGTTTGTACGCGAGCTTGCACCGTAGTCAGAGCATATTTATGGATTAGCATACAATGGTGGTGTTTATTAGAGATTCCTCGAAGGTTCCCACCTTCGACGCCAGCTCCGTGCTTCTCCTCCGTTCCCGAGAACCGTGACGCCCTCCTCCTGGAAGCTCCGTGTCGAAAACCGTGCTCGAACCTAAGCCCCCCGATCGTTCGAGCCGCTTCCTTCTCTTCCTCTTTACGTAACCGCGTTTCTGACCGCAACATTGACCTTGTTTTCGCGTCACACTTTTACACAACTGATTTTCTTTCGGACGGTTCGCGCTAAACAGCTTGATCCGGCCCATTGCCGTAGTTTTAGAGACGCGAGGTGCAAATGGAAGGAATTTTAGTGATTAGTAGACTACGGATATTTATGCAAATACATATTTTCACGAACGAAATTGCAGAAATGGAATATAAGCGGAGGTTTGTTTCGCTCGGTAAATATTGTAACATGTACGGTATTTTGGATGATTTGTTATTTTGGTTCTCCGTATTCTGTGCAATTTTGTGCTTTCTAATTTCTTGTAAACACATAAAAATCCTCGGTCAAGCGACTAGATATGGTAGTTTGGTTGTGAAAGATTGGTCGATTTTTCATGGACAATACGTACTGAGGTAATTTGATATTAATATTAATTGATCGTTAATAGAGTGTGGTTCTATTGATCTATTTGTCAGTTCTCGGATTGGAGAATTTTGGTAATTTGTATTTGTGTGATTGCATGTTTGTGTGTAACATTTTGTCGATTGGGTACGTAGTTTGATATAATCTCTAGTTTAGTTATTCGATAGAGTTTCGTAGCTTTATGCTAGCCACTTCAATTTTGTAGATAGACCTTGTATGAAAAAATTATACAATACTCATTATGGTAAGTTTATTGTAATTATTTTCCAGCTTCGTAACTCTCTTCGAAACGGATAAATACTTAATGTTCATTACATACATATATGGACGTATGGACGAATAAAATGCATTCCAATTTTCAGTGTTTTTAAACTTTCATATACAATTTCTGTAGTTAGATACAGAAAAAAAAAAAAAACAGATGAATATGTTAAAAGTCCATTTCTTCTTCACGTCACTTTTATCACAATTTTCTATACCATATATTCTTCCACACGTATTTTCACCATGTCCATAGAATATACACTCACACGAAACAAAGAAACTGAAGAATCCGACCTGAATATCTCGTGAATTACGAAAGCGTCCTATATACGCTATCGACCATAAGTCACAGGCCACCCAACACACTTAAAACAAGCTTAAATGGATGTTGTAATTACAAAATAAACTTTATACTTATTGACGAAGCTGAAGATTACATCGCAATATTATGAACACTTATGATATAGGTATAAAATTATACGGGAGCAGTAGCAATCTTTTAACTACATTATACGAGACCCTATTGTACTCGTGAACCTGTTAACCATATCGCTGCTGGTGATTTTCCTTGAATCGAGCTCTAACGCGAAGCTAAGCCTGATCTTGGAGTGGCAGCGCGGCAAGGAGTGTGAGCATCGTGCGAAGACGCTGAAGAGAAGTCCAAAGAAAGCGGCTTCCTCGGAAGCAGGCAGCAAGAAGGAACTGTACGGTATTCCAAGACGAGAGATCCCGAAGAAAAGGGGAGCCATCGGGCCAGCCAGTCGTCGCAGAATGCCCGTTTTGGTCAGCGGAGCTTCATTCGCATGCAACTTTGTCCGCGGCTCTTACTTGGAAGTACGTGTGACCACGTCGCAACCGGTACCAGGCGGCTGCTGCTCCCTATGGCCCGCGTCTTTATTTATTTCTTATATCGTCGACGAGCTTCATTCAGTGGTCTCGGTCCGAATCGCACGGACCCAACGAGGAACCAGAGAGATCATGCCGCGCGAACTCAGTTTTTCGTCATCCTTCTGCCAAGGTCCAACTCGCAACTGGCACTCGTTTTCGCCCGGTTCGGAAACGATCGTGTTAAGATGACTTCATATAGAACGAGCAAGGGTAAAAGTCGTAGTTGGTAAGCTGTGTTTGTAATTTGCCTGTGTTGAATGGTGTTTTGTAGGGAGAAATGATTGTGCGTATAAGAAACGATGCAGTGGTTGTTTTTAGAAGTTTCGTTAATGTTGTTCGTGATCGAGTTGTACAGTGATTTCTTTAACGACACCGGCAGGTGTTATAGTAATCTGATATTTTTCAGAACGAAAAGAAACTACTTTTTAGGGCTATCCAATACAGAAAATATTGATCGATGATCGAGTAGTCATTGTTCTAAAATTGTTAAGACTCCAATGAACGCCATACGAGCTAGATTTTGGAGAACGTCAATTGCGGTGATTTGTATACTCGGTTATTTTATTATATAGAAGTTTGTCAATTTTTTCATTATATAAAACTTCTAATTAGTTGATGTATAATATTAATGCATAGATGACTATAATTTTCTAATTGTAAGTTATTCTAATTGATATAGAAGAAATCAAGTTCCACTTTTGTTCAATTCTTCGAGCGACAATTTTATTTCTTACCTGTGGGTTGCGTGAAATTTACTTCTCAGGTGTTAACGATCAAAATGATCTGTGACTGAACCGAATATGAACTCGCTCGTACACTTTCTTGAAAAGTGCACAGTATGTTATATACGATATGATGACAAACAAGATGACAATTAATCCACGAGAAACATACACCTACTTTAGAGATACAAATGGCTGTCAAAAGCCTTCGACACGTTAATAAATTTAAAATTTACCTGTAATGAATTATTTATATATTAAAATGTCTTATATAAATCCAACGAACGAGTAAAAATATTCCTCAAACAACGAATAACGAAATCCACAGTATTGAAATTTATAAATGTTATCCAATAAAACATATTTAAACTCTGAAGCAATAAAATAAACAAAATACGATTTATTTAACATTTAATTAAATCATATTTTGTACAATATGCGAATGCTTGTGAATGGCTGTACCTAAATTTCTGTACGTACATCCTCGGAAAATCAAAGTATCATACTTTCTCTTTCATTTGGTTTAAATGGCGAATTTCTCACGATCATCTCATGGATCGCCTCAATTAAATTCGCATCAAAATCCATTTCCCCGCGCTGATTCATTACCCGTGCACGCTTTAATTTCATTCGGCCACGCGGTATGTGCCGGATAATTTACCGCCTCGGCCTTTTAACCTGGCAGCCTTCGAGCGCCGGTTTGTCTCTAACACCGTGCACAACAGACCTACGTACAACGTACAATGTACACCCTAACCACTCGTCGATCCGGATTCCCGATATCCCGAAATTATCGAGACCCGTTATGTCGTCCTGACTTTCCCCCTGTCCATGTTTTTCTCCTTCGTCCAGGTCCACGCCTATTTCTCACGACATTATGGTCGACATTCTCTCAGAAATACAGCCATGAAACGACGGAATAAGATGAAAGAATCTTATTAGCAGGTCAGTGTTTCTTGCACAATAATTTAGTAACAAATACTATTTATGAAATGATGAGAAGCAAGTTGTAGGTTGTATGTTGCATGAGACTTTTGTTGTATAAATAAGTTTTACAATTTAAGTTTTTTAATTTGTAAAATTCATATATAAATAACTCGTCCTATGATCAAACTTGGTATGGTTTTTTTAAAGTAGCTCTTATAATAATATTAGTTCAATTGTGTGAAAGGATTCAGACTCTTTTAATAAAACATCTCGTAAATCGTAAATTTACATCTACACAAATCGGTCGGTACCTTGTTAACCAGAGAAGACGAATTAACTCAAATTATCAATCGTTTGGACAGAATAATTTCTTTATTTGTATATCTCCTATCTTTCTAGGCGTGTCATTCTATATTTGTCAAATAAATTATATTCTCTTATATCTTCACTGAAGTATATATATTCGTAAGCACCAACATTGGTTTAAATAAAATCAATGTGTCTCTGTTAACTTTTAATTCCACTTTAAATCGTACAAGTTTCTGCTTAAGAGACGATCAACAGATTAATTATTCCACCAACAACCATAATATCGATAATTAGTCGCGTTAATAACACGGCTGAAGCACGCGTAGGCATAAGAACGAACACGCGTGCGCTCGCTCCAGCTAGCTCGCGACGTTGGTGAATGTCGTTGTAACGGGTGTTCTAAATGTCAGCCACGTTCCACGACGAAATTACGCGCCGACATTTTTTCTAACTTTCAAAACCGTTCGACGCCTGCACGGCCGACTTTAAGGTCATCGCAGTAATTATACGCCGGCCACCGCTCGTTCGATCGGACGACGAGTTCATCGATGTGTTCATCCCTTCGTTGTACGTTTGAGAGAGGAAAAGAGAGAAACAGAAGGATCTAATCGTGCAACATAATCGATCGACGGATCACGGGTTTGCCGCGAAGATGAAGAATTTCGTGTCACGACTGTATGATAGCAGCGATATAAATCAGTGATACAACGAATTATCAGCGGCGACCGATCACATCAGCTGTTTTGAGTGTGCGGTTTGCACTGTTAATCATTTTGTACGGTTAAGAGACGATTTTGTTCGGTGACCAGTCGACAACGTACGTGTACTTTCGATGAATGAAGCTTTGTATGAAATTGCTTTGCGATAAAAAGAGCTTTGCTAGGTGCAGCTAGGTGTATGAAACCTGAACGTATATTATTGTATATACATATATACTTACTTACGATGATAGTAGAAACATATTAATCTTATAAAACGTAAGTGTATTTATCGCGAGGATTGAATAGATATATAATTATATCTTAGAATATATAGTTGTTAGCAATATGTTAAAGAACGTCTAGTACAGAAGTTATTTAAATTTATATTAACAAATTTTCTCTTATTGGCTGCATGTTTAGGGATGAAGAGTAAAGTTCATGTGGCCCATGTGGACATATCGAACGTTAACGGTTAAACATCATTTTCAATATGTTGATTGTCGTGGTGATCATTACAAATGATAACAATTATATGAAGGATGATTAAATATATTTGATCAAGTCTGGTCAATTAAATTAACAATCACATCGACGTACAGTTTTCATTTAATATTACGGTGGCAACATGAAGTAATAAATGCATCATAAAATAAATAAACAATTTTATTTTTTTTAAATACATAATATCAGTCCAATGTTACAGATGAGACGTACCAACGATGGTTTTAAACGTATTGAATGAATTGATATATGCATATTAATTTTTTTCAGTAAATAGTTTATCAAGTATTTTAGATTGTTTTTCATATACATATGTTTTACGATAGTTTAATAATACTACCCTTGCTCTAGAATTACGGATAAATTCTATATTTATTAGTTAAATGACATTAATGTCGAACGAATAAATAATATGTCATGTAAACATAACATTATTTCTATATCGCACGTTAATAAGTTTCTATCAGAAATCAAGAGAGTCAATGATCGTAAATGTCACAGGTACTTGACATCCGAATAGCCAGTTTTATCGTCCAATTAAGAGTATAATTCAATGTAAATTATCAGTTTGCCGGAAGTTAGAACATAATAACTGTAATTTCACGGCTAGCATTCACATAATGGAGAACTTTTATTATCACCGTGTATATTAGCAGACCCCTTATCTCCAATGCAACACGGAAATTACTTACTTATCTTAATTATTCAGCCGCGTTTGATAAGTCCTTTCATGTACTCAACCCGCTTTGGCGATAGTTTTTGTTATACTTTTCCCTCGGCTGGCTCTGACATTTCAAACTTTTCACGCACCATTTGCGCTCCCGTGGACGGACAAATTGCAATCAAACTGTTTCAATGCAAATTGATCGATTCTTCAAATGAAACACGAGTTTCAGTTTCGATTCCACCCCTTTTGTCTCAATTTCGCAGAAGATTCTCTACTGAACTGCACAGCTAACCGAAGAATATTCTCCGCGTTAATCCATTGATCACATTGATAATGCAAATTAGGATCATTATCACGTAAACAGCAATAAATTGAATTTTGTTTGGAAAGATGCTGCAAAGTGCATTGCAAACAAGAGATTTTAACTTTTGACACTTCCACTGTTACTGATGTATCTATACATTTAATTATCTTACTTGTTGCTAGATCTTAATTGTAAGTATCTATTGTGTTTTTAAATCTATGCGTTTGCGCAAAGAGATTGAAGAAACGAAACGACACAATAAACAGTATGTTAAGATAAGTACTATTAATTAAAATCTCATCTTTAGGATAAGGAAAATCTAGGAAACAGTTGGCCGTATCTTACGCAATGAATGTGTTGATTGATACAATGTAACACTAGTGGCAACACTAATAAATTTTCAACCACATTATGGTTGTAATTAGCTTCTCTGATCTGATAAGTAAGATTGGAAATAGAATGAAACCTTCCTTTTTGCAAGGCAAACAATTATTCAATAAAAAGAATTAAATACAGGAAAATTAAATTAATGGAACAGGATGATACCATGGAAATAAAATTGAAGTTTCAAATACAATCTTAATTATGTCCAGGTGAGTTTTTAATTATATTACCAACCAGAGGTTAAATCTGTGAAATGGAGAACACCTGTCGTCGAAGAAGGATAATATTGTCTAATGAAAGGTATATTCTCTCGAGTGTAACACGTGCAATGTTACAAGAATTATCCTTAGCAAGTTTCACAACGGAAGTTTTTAATAGAAGACAAAAGGATCGTGCGATATTAGAATATTCTTAAAAACGATCATATGTGAATGTATGTACACAAAGAACAGTCAGAACGTCATGAGAAAATCATGAAAGAGTTCCCGTTGTAAAGAACGATTCTAATTAAGAAACCACATAACCTATTGTTACCAAGAAGACAGATATATGTAGAACAATGATAAGAAGTACTATTATGTATCATATCCGCCTTCCTTTATTTCATCTTACATCATAAAAAGAACTCCTGCTAGGTCTTAATTCACCTGTGATTTCTACTGCATATACATATGTATATCCATTGACATTACTGCGAACATACCTTTTGTGTACTTTTCTGCTACTACTCGAGCGACTTATCATCTATGAATTTATTCCAGAAAACTTTTCTATTGTAAATTAGTTTATATCAAACCGTGACTAATGAAAAAAATAAAGACATGGTGGCACAACTTTATTTTACGATAATGAAACATTAACGATAAATATTTAATCCTATAATATTTAATTCGCGACTGAATATATAAATGGAGCGAGAAAATTTAGCTGAATGGAAAGTTTCAATGAAATCGCTGACCCGAAGATTTTGCACTCTTCTTAGAGATTCGAAATTATCTTCCTTGAAAAAGGAGTAGGGCCTTTAGAAAATAAAAGGAAAACCTGAATGCCTCGACTTCACTTTATCATGATAGTCGTCACAATAATATAATCGTGGATATTTCGAAAACTATTATGCATTTGACTCTAAAATACGATATACTATACATATTTACGAGCAACTCGAGGAAATATACCTGCGCAAAATTTTAACTAAATGTCTGACTCGAAGGTTTTTCACTGCCTTTGTTAGAAGCTAGCTCCGTTTAAAAAGACATACAAGACGTTAGTCATAGGCCGTGATCACTCGTTAATCAAGCAGAGTTTCCATCACAAGAAGAAGCATACCAAAACAATGATACAGGACTTTAAAGAATTTTACAGTGAATCTTATATATCCTGTAATATATATATTATTATTTCGTGCTCGTATATGTAGCTATATCCATGTCAGAATTGCAGGGACGTAATGATATGAATAACATTTTCAAGCCAAACATAAATAATCCGTGACAAAGGCGGCAAGATAAACGGTATCAGTGGCATTCGTTACAAATTCTCGTTCCGCGGTTCCGCGGCGAAAAATCTGTCCTTTAGTCCGTGCGGCAACGACAAGCGTGAACGAGGCGTGCCTTAAGGCAACAGGCCAACGGGGCGATGGAATGCAGAGGTGAAATTAGTATCGCTGTCGCCACAAGCGCTCTCTCGCCAGTTACGAGCTGCAATTCTTTTTTTCCGCCTCTCTTTCTCCCCCCTCCCTTCTTCTCTCTCTCTCTTTCTCTCATGCTTTTATTTCTTTTCAGCGGGGCAACGTCGTAGCAGCCCCGGCTGTGTCGACGATTTCCAGGGAAACCGCCTGTGGAACGAAGAGGAACGAGCTGCCGTCGTTGAATTTATTTGCCGGAGAAAGAAAGGGAGCTTCGAGCTCCGTACCGCGCGGTTCGTACGTAGCATTTTAATTACCGCGCTCCGTCCCATTCCGTACGCGTTCTGACGCGGCGCGCATGCGCTCTCGCCTCCGAGCAACCGTAAAAATGCGCGTGCGCGTAAGCGAGCTCGTTTTCTTGCGCCGCGCCGCGCGCGAGGAATTTGACGTTAAGTTTAATGCAGAATAGTGCAATTTTGTGGAATGTATGAAACGCTAAAGAATTTTATAGGTATAAGTACTATTTTATATGTTTTACTATGTAAATATCTCTACTAAGTACATAACAGTATTTCTGTCGATTGCTCGATTTTTGTGCAACTTGGTAACTAAAAATAGGTACGCGAATATACAACAGTTATGAAAGAAAATAACCTGTTAGGCTAATAGACTTTCTGAAAATAAATATTATGAGAATCAGTGTATGTCAAAAGCATATATTTAATATTAAAATCCAATAAATAAAGAAATCCTAGCTGTATGGGAGTATGCGATCGACTGACAGCGTATTGGATTTTTCTGTTGAAATTTATCCTCTATAAAAGGAGGAAAATGTAGGTTATCATGATTTCCATGCGATCTTCATTTTCAAAATAATAGAAAATTACGAGAAATTCGAAGATAAACTGACATTCGTTCATTCAATAAATTTTTATTTCAACCGCTCTTTTATTTAAGAAAGTCTTTTCTATTCTTTTAACCTTTCCTATGTCCAAAAAGTACTCGCTCAGTTATTTGTATATTGCTATATTCAAATCCCTATTTTATTCCCATATCCCGATATCCAAATCCCCTGTTATCCCTTTGTCTCTTCCTATATCCAACAAGAATTCACTCAATTATTCGAAAAGGAATCGAACGTGTCAGATTAGATCAAACAATGTCAGCGCATTAATTTGCACAAAGCTCAACCTGGAAATTCAACTTCTGTCCAAAACATCATTCTATAAAAACAAATAAAAATTCAACGTCTCTAACATTTTGGCAGAAGCCGCCCTCTTCTTCGCGCAGATCGTGACAGGTGTCATCGAAGTTGGTCGTCGCGGATTTCAGAAGCGCGTTTGTCGACTTGCACGGAGGATGCGTCAATATTGACGTAGCTCTTGCGAAACGAACACGTGCTCCACGGCTGTTCTCTCCACTCCCGAAAAGACTTTCGCTATGAGCCAAAGCAACAGATCCACGGAAAGAGACGAACAGACGCAAGGAGCAAATCCAACGCCCGAAGAGAAACGACCAGAACCAGACAGCAGGTTGCCTCGAACGCGTAGGATCGTAGTAGCACGGTTCAAGTGATGGGCAAACAGAGGACAACAGGGGATGATATCTCGAGGGTGAATGGACCGGGTGGAGGACATGCGACGATGTGTTTCTCGAAGCATCCTCGAAAGGGCTGCTTTGAGAATACGTGATCTCGGCAAAGCGCGTTTGCGTCAATTTGCGATGAATCGCGTTTCAGTTCGAGGTTCACACACAACATGAACCAGCCTGGTTAGTCTGGCTTTAACGTATGCTATCTGTTCCAAGCGAGTCGCCTCTCGGATGGTGATGTGTATTCCGAATGTGCGCGAGCGTGGATCGTGGACTGCGTCGCGAAATGGGACGAAGAGTAATTGTCGTCCACGCTAATGCGTTGTAAGGTGAATACTTAATTGACCGTTGCTCGATTAGGTGGCGTGTTAGCCGAAGAAGTAGACCATTATTTGTCGATTCCTAGATCGATCAACCTATTCAAGGAAATCGGCTTAGTAGTTAACTGTTATCCTATTTTAACGTTTTAAGGTCGGAAGGGTTCTTGCGTTGGCTGCTGCTTTGGTTTGTGATGCGTATTTTTAAATTCATTTCTTGATAAGAATTATGTTAATTTATCTTTTACATGGAATTGTTTCTGTATTGATTTGAAGCCGACAAATTATTTCATCTCAATCTTTTTTTTAACTTTAATACATGCGTGATGCATATTTTTTTATGTTGTAGTTTAATTCAATGGAATCATGCCAATACAGATACGTTATTTAAAAATACTCCAGAACTTTGTTTCTCTGCATTTATTGAATCTACCGATTCTCTACATTATTTCTGATCTTTCGTTTATATAGTAGTAGTTGCGTTTGGATAAGTTCATTTCAGTGAATATTAACTTCCGTTTCAATAAGTGGAGTTCTACTCTATTTATGAATATCTTTGGAAAGTAGCTTATTGAGTATGAATTACTTTAAAAAATTTTAATTGTTAAGAGTAATTTGAAAGCATTGCTATCACTCGATTAATTCATTTCCTTCGCTTCTATTAAAGTACACGTTTAATTTAACTATATGCGTTGAAACCGATTCCAATTTGACATCCAAACAGTGCACATTTCTTCAAAATTTTCTTTCGTATTTCATAAAATACTACCGCTTAAACGTACTATATGAAAAATTGTAAACAAACGAGTCATAAAATCTGTCAAAGTGGATGATTACATTAACAAGCGTATAGTAACAATAAATTTCGAAATTATTAGTTTACGAGATAGAAAGCGTTTTCGCTAGCAAAAAGTCGCACGATAACGCGAACGATTCGAGCAAAAAGTTTACACGAGAGTTTCAACTCGGACGCGACGATCCGGTAGAAACTCAGGCGTGCGTGTTCGAAGATTTCAAGCCTTTCCCTTATTTGCCGACAGCAAATTTCAATTCGCCGTTTCAATTCACGCAGCGTGGTAACTGCTATGCATACGCCATATATGATAAACCATTACTCGATAAGTATCGGATAAATGTGCAATGCGGTTTACTATTCTATTATTGGCTCTCACTCTGAACGTATCTTAAAACATCGATCGATGAATAGTATTTTTGAAGCTGTATTTATCGCATCGTTTATTTCATTTTATAAATAATAGACGATTCATAACGGTAGAATCCAATTTTTCCTTGTTATATGATCGAATGCAATTTGAAACTCTAAAGTACATGAAATATGAGAAATGTAAATGGATAATATGTAAGTACGTGTGTAATAAAGTGTAATTCTAAAAGATCGCTGTAAGTAATAGCAACATTTTTAGTACCTATAAATTAGGCACAACGTATCATGTAGCGCGAACGTGAGACAGTCTAAACTAGATACTATATACGAACATACCTACAGCCGGGTGATTGTAATACAAGAAACGGTATAACGAAAAATAGTTTACAAGAGAATGATAGTAGTAATGATGCATTGAAATACGAACGGCAAGTCAAAGATAGAACAGTTGTAGAGATTTATGAAACATATAGAGAGAAGCAGAGTTATACGAATCTAAACAAAAGAGAAAGTTAGATACAAAACAAATCCTGCAATATAGAAAGTTCAGAAATAACTATTATTCTGGATTATATATCTATCGTACTTTAGTTTTCCTAATTTGCATTTAACGATCTTCGGCATAATTTGAAACTACGGAGAAGAATTCTATAAAGGCACCAAGTTTCTTGAATTGTAAGAATAAATGGAACACTAATAAGAACTATAAGAAGTGAATGGAGTAGCGATAAGTAGATAAAACAAAATTTAAAGGAACATGTATATGGATGTGTAACTTCTAACGATGAGTCGCATGATATTATAAAGAATTAAAACGTTTCTTCAATTGTCCCTCTTTAACGTCATGTGATTTAAAACTTACACATACTTATATCCGCAGTTTATTTGCTTCTCATTCTGTCATCGTACTTTATTACTATTTATATCATCCCTACGATCATCGAACTTCCAATTTTCGCTCACACGCTTACACAAATCTTAACCAACAATTACGTTTCTGCAATTTCATATTTTTGTTAGCATAAATACTACTATATGTTATAACCATGGCTTTATTCCAGATGTTCCATGTATTTTTATGCATTACGTCCATTCCGTATACCCTTGCACCTTTAAGTTTCCCAAAAACACATAAATATCCGCAGTTTACCAATAACAAAATTTAATCTAAATATAAAGCTCTTCAAAACTCTGCAGCCAAGAAAGAATTCCCAGAACCACTACAAAAGCTACATCACACGTAAACCTCGCAAATAATATTCATCTAAACGTTTCGCTAAAATTACGATTTCCTATCTGAAACGTATTATTCTACTCGCGATTTTTCCAATTTTTTTCGTCGATTCGTATCTCAGAAATCGAGCAGGGAAAGTGTAAAAGAGGGAAGAAAGGAAGAAAAGGGATGGAGGGGTGGGGGGAGGAGAAACAGAAAATCCGAAGGTACAGGATCGACGAACACGTCCGCTACGTAGCCGAGATCTACGGCGGAGAAATTTCTCTGCGTCGTTGCCCATTATCGTATCGAGTATCGACCGCACGCCGCAATTTCTGCCCACCGGGTCACGTCCAGCCGCGAAATCGGTATGCGGAAGAGAAAATATCGATGTTTATCACGATGCGGACGGTCGCCGTCGGTGCCCCGACGCGAACCTAATCTACCGACGCTGCGCACCACTAACGGTCCGCCGAGCCGTACACCGGTGCCGTTTCTTCGTTTTTCGGCACCCCGTGGTACTGTACGCAGCTGGGAAGGCACACCGCAGAGTACTGAACTCATACGACGAATACCATGGGAGATTGATATCCGTCTGGTGGTTTAAATCGACAGACGTCACAGGCATCGTCAAAGGTTTGATGATGATCGGTAATGGTAACTTTGTTGGAATGTGAGGGGGACGATGGAGTTTAACGTAATTGTGAGGTATTAACGTTTTTGAGATTTGGAAGTTATATGCAATCTTCCTAGTTATTAGAGTCATATATCGATATCGTTTCTTGAAACGTTCGATGATAATCGGCGATGGAACCGCTGTCAGGTTATGAAGAGGGTGATGGAGTTTGATGTAATCGTAAAGTACAAACGTCTATTAGGTTGGGAAGTTACATATCGGTCTTCTTCGTCATTAGAGTCACGTATCGTTGTTATCGTTTCGTGAAATGTTTGACTATAGTCGGCGATTTTAGTCTCGTGTCTTGCACAATCACCCTCTTTCGTTTGTACCTTCTTAGTAACACGACGACAATTACTGCATCGGTTACGTCAATCCACTTTTACGATTTAAAATAAACTTCACAAATATACACCTTTCGAGCTTTAATGGGAAAGGTACGCGTGTCTTAACGACAGAATGAAAGTACGGATCATTAGTTAGAAGATAGGTCGAAATCGAACAGTACAATTACTTTGTATTAGATAATAAATTCGTCATATAAGAACGAAATGTTGAAAGACTACAAATACAAGTGTCATAGCAGGATGAAATTGTCCATCGTAATCAACTTCATGCTACTAAAACCAAAAGCTTGTATCAATTATTAAATACATCTAGTAGTAACATCAGCAACTTTCTTATTTTGCACGTGTACCGCGTTAACACACATTCCTCCGTAACATCGATACTGGCAATCCCACGAATGGGACTGTTCGACGTTCAAGTCTCGTAGCAAGGATTATATCGAGTTTCGATCCAGCCTCTCTCGCGTATATCGTATTCTTTCCTCTCGTCCGCTTACGGGAAACGATTCCACGGTGCATTCATTTTTCTTATCTCTAGCACCGAAGGAGGTCGATCGGTCAATTAATTACAAAGGAGTGATCACTGGATAATTAATGCCGCGACCAGCATATTCTCGAAACGTTCCACTCTAACGTTGGGTGGCTTATACACACCGAGTATCGTATCTGTTTCTGTGTACAGAAAACCTGGGCGCGGACTTTTTCCTTTTATTATATCACCCGCGAGTCGTAAGAAATGCAATTATAATATAGTGCTAGCCGTACAGCGTGTCCGCTCCTCTTTTACGCTCTCTTCTATCTCTGTATTCCGCTCGAGCGTGAGCGTACATGATCGTGATGAAACGCCATCGACGTCAACCTTGACGAAACTTCGCGCACTTCGCATTTTAGATGCAATCGAAGGCTACCTGGCGCGATACCTTTTAAGGTGATTATGCGAGGAAAGATCGTGTTAAATCGTTTCTTTATCGGTAGATCGGAAGATCGTAGATCGGCAACAAGGTTTAAAGTCAAAATGGAGCTTCTCTTTACATTCACGCAGCATTCTCAAAGCCTTCAAGTTCTTCCGTTGTAAAACGTCGTTCGCGAGTCTTCCACTTCTTTCCCCTGGTCTGTCCAGCGATGGTAATCTCAGCATGGCAAAAAAAGGCATCGCTATTTTTGATGCAGCGCGCTAATCATTAATTAGCTGTTTCTTTAATCAGCGATCGTCTCCGGGGCGTTTCGACGGTTCTTGCTAGCGAAGAACAACCAGTAGGACGGTTATAGCGAAAGGAAAAGGACGAACAACTAGGGGAACAAGGACGTACGATGTGGCGAACGAGGTGGAATGCCGAGGGGCAGCCACTCTGGAAAGGGCCGATTAATTTTTCGTGTCGCCGACATCGGTCGTTCGATCCTCCTGCTTTTTCGTGCGATTCCGCTCAATGAAGATCGACGAAAGACGGATCTTGCTTATGGTGGTCGTGTAGGAACGCCTGCCCGCGTCGTTAACAGGAGATCGATGGTTTCGCGTAACTGGCGTTTCGCGGCGATTCATTCTACTTTATTGTTATTGCTTCTCGTTGTGTTGCACGTGAGAAGATCGAGATCGGGACCGTTCCGATGGAACCGATGTGTTCCTTTTTTTCTCTATCGTTATTCATCATTAAACTTCTTTTAAATTTTATTCTTGTGCAGGAATGATTTACTTTATTTGTAAAAATTGTATTGAACGTAGGATCGTAGAGAATTTTTAGATAAGAACGATTTGGAAATTATCATTTAATTTAAAGTTGAAGGATTTACAAAATAGATAATGTTAATGATAATGTTAAAATGTTAGATATTTATCGATGTTCTATCGACGTTGAGACGATTTATGAAGGTCTATCAAGTATTTTGAGCATCATCGTTTATAGCGAAATTGACGGGTGATTGATTGAACGAAAGTTGTATTATTCTATCTACTCTGTGAATTCTTTTTCTTTGTTCTTCTCTAATTTCATAGTTTAGTAGTTCACGAATATTTTTCGAATTTTTTAATCGTTGTTCAACCCTAAAAATTTTCCATCCTCCAATAGTTAAGGGTTAACTTTTTAATGCTGCGTTAAAATAACAAAGAATTCAGAATTAATTATGTGAACAATAATTATTTTTCGACATATTTGTTTAACCTTAAGATTTTTTACATTTCTCATATCAAATATATAATACAAGATACATTCTCCTGAAGTAATTTAGAAACACTTTTACAGTAGAGAATAAGACGATGTAGGAATGAAACAAACGTACAAAAACAAGTATTTTTAACTTTTGTGTTACATATGACGATATTTAGCATATAAAATGTACGATGCACTATATCTAACAGCTTATCCGCGTCTCTTTCGGGTTACACTGTAAAAGGGTTAAACACAGTGGCAAGCATTCATCTTCTCTCAACAAACATCATCCTCCATCACCATCTTTCAAACAACCTTCGCTCAATGCTATCG
The DNA here is from genome assembly GCF_024516045.1 of Bombus affinis. NCBI lineage: Eukaryota > Metazoa > Arthropoda > Insecta > Hymenoptera > Apidae > Bombus > Bombus affinis. The sequence goes on along the minus strand of NC_066344.1, from coordinate 4,159,443 downwards.
CATCGAAATCGAACGTGCAGCGTCGCTCTTTACATTTCGTGCCTGACTCGTCCAACTATCAGGATTTTACGTACTTACGGAAATCTTCTATCACGCGATTTACTAGATATAATAACTGATGCAAATTCCTTGTAACGCTTGGGCCAGCGATTTCCGTTTCTAAAGATATTTTACGATCGGCGTCGTTTATTTCCATAGCGTTCTGTCGTCCGACGCAGGTCGCTTGATCACCGAGCGGACGCGCTGCTATCTTCGCGGATATCAGTTCGAGCTATAAAGTCGTCTCACAATTACGAGGCGTCTGACAGGTGTATAGTGCGAGGAGAAACGTTAAGAGGTTCGTTGGGCGCAGGACAAGAGGCTGAAACGAAGTAGCGACGAGAAACGGCCGACAGGAGGAAGAAAAAGAAACGAGTGATGGAGGACCGGCGTGGAAATGCGAAACACGCGGAAGACCATCACGTAACTACCGGGAAATGATCCTGGTGGAAAGCTGGTCGCGATCGCGCGCTTTCTGCCATAGGCTCGCAGAAAGTCTTTTGATTAGAAATTATTGCGTCGTCAGAGAATCCGCTCGTAAAATGCCTCGTAATCGAGTGAATGATAATGTATCCTTGGTTTCATCGGCGGCGTTTTGTTAATTTATGCGTGGAAACAATGTTATCGGACTTACGAATATCTTGCCAGCTATTTTTTAGTTTTTATTTTTCCGATATACGTATATGTACGTATATATTTTGTAATCACAACTTGTGATCAACGTCATCGACGTGGGTTGTTTTTAAATATCAATGATTATTAATTACCTTCATTATTTCTAATGTATAATAATATATAATAAAGAAATTTTCAAAATATTGAGTTAGTCGATTAAATCACCCAGTGGCTCGTAATTGTAATCTATAGGTTGTACGTTCAACTATTCAAATTTCAATAAATTTTAATAATTACGTTACGTTGCAATATAAGAACTAGACTGGGCAACTGAAATATTTACGGAAACTCGAAACATATAAAAATGCATAGCACGCGCATAAATATGCAAAAATACAAACGTTATACACCAAACTGAAATACCGCTGCAAGTCTACTTTACCTTCCATTCTTTAATTACGCCGATAGAAACGTGAATTTGTTCAGTCCGTAATGTAACGATAACGTATAATAATATAAGCCATGAAATTTATAGTATTCGTAAAAACCAAAAAACCAAAGAAAGAAATTCGCACAAAAAGCAAGCATTGATTCTACGGGAATCGTCGTAAACAGTCTCTCGAAGATCCACATCTAGCAATGGAAAATCGAATAAAGATAAAGGCTACACCAGATCTATAAAAACCGACAGAAGATTATCCAAGGAAAGGGCGTGAAAATGGGCAAGAGAGAAGGACAAAGAAAGACCATAGGAGAGAAACGACAACGATGAAAAACAGAGAGGGAGGTCGCAGAAGAGAGGAGGTCAGCGACCCGCACGGAAATAGGATCAAAACCTTAGGTAAACGTAACTTTTCCTGCGGGAAGGGGCCGGAGGGTGGAGTGCAGAGAGGGAGGAGGGGGCGAGCCTGGTTCGGCTCATTCGGCGCGTTTGGAAATCCGCCAAAGAAATCCAGGAACGGCATACGTCGCGTCGTGGCGAGCCGCGGGGAAACCGCCACGACGACGTGCCATGCTTCTCGATCCATTAGCGCGTACTGCACTGCCGGCTAAGGTAATTGGACAGCTTCGAGGAATAATAATACACGATATGTATCATACGAATCCGGACCTCGAGTCTCGATTAAACGTAACGATGGTCCATGACGTTGAAGCTCGCACCACTGACTTTATGGATCACGCGACTGACTTATTTCGATTAATGATGCAATGGGAAATACCGATGTTTGGCTTTCATATGTTTGATATGCAAGTTTAGACGGTTCACTGACTACTACGATTTATTTACGATTTTGTATTGGCTACTATGAAATTCGCGTAGTAGGTTGTTTAACACACGAAACAATTGAGAAAAATCTTTTGGAAAAAGAATCTAAGTCTACGGTATGTGACATATTTTTGGTGCTTCGAGTTTCAATCGTATTTTCATCAGTACGTTGAGTTTTGTGCATAGATCGCAACGTATCGGTAAATAAAATTAAAATAAACGAATGAGCAATCTAAAAATCGAGCATGTTCCTTGTTAGCTTCGTTCACGTCTAAGTAGGTCATCTTCCTTTAAATGTAATAGAGTCGATGCATTCAAATGTTAGACGTCAGTAATGGGACCCATGAATCTTCCGCAAAAGCACTTAACCAAAACCGAAGAAGAATTCGCAAATATCGCGAATTCCATCCTCCGCTTCTGATCCTTAACCCCGTTCTATCGAAAAGCAAGTTTCAAGCAGCGAGAACGTTGAGAGGGCAGGAAAGACGAGAGCGTATGAAGCAGGTTGCACGGTAGCGGCTTATCGCTTGGTTGGTATCTCGTTGTACTGAGAGATGCTCCGCGGGTAATCTACATCGTCCAGGAAGGAGAGAGCCCAGTGGTACGAGACTCGGTGGCCGTGTACAACACAAAAGTAGAAAGTCTTTCTCGTTCGATGACCCGCCACCTTCTCCCTGTCCAGGAAGACCCCGATGCCACTGGCGTGGCTAAGATTCTTCGTGTAATATAGAAGTCGAACATCAGCCCTCTGGCCACTGGTGTTTATTCAGGAAGAGTTCTCTACCACTCGTAGATAACCATGTCCACCGACAGTAACGAAGTCCATACGTTTTCAGCACTCTGCGCCATTCCGACAGAGAGAACGAGACGGAATAAAATAGAAGTAAAGCGAGAGCAAGATGGAAAACGAAAGAGAGAAAAAGAGAGGAACTTCGCTTGGGACCTCGCTCAGCACCGAGATTTGCATGAACGTTCGGGTCCTCGTGGAGCACGTAGGTACGTAGATACTTACGTACGACGACACAGAGTCTGGCACGAAGGAAGTCCTCCAGGTCGTAGCCGATGTCCAAGGAAATCAATGGAAACTATATTTGGATGTCGAGAAATAAATTGTAATCACCAACACGGCGTGGAACGGATCGCGGAAGGTCGTCGCGTATGGGACGTGCTCGACGTTTACTTGACATTCTCAGCAGCGAGATTTATAAGACGCAGCGTGGACCGCACCGGTCTTCCTTCTGGAAATCAGAGAGAGAGTCTGAACGATTTTATGGCGGCCACTTTGTGGTCTCGGAGATACGCGTGTCGGAGAAGCGTCTTCCGGCTGGCACAGCACCTTTTTCTTGGACACCTTCGATATTCTTACTTCATCTTCTTGTGACACACCGTGTTTCGTTATGGGTGTCCTCGTGCATCGAGAATGACTCGAGTAAATCGATGTCATGTATGTTGTTTGTTTGAACGACACGGCTTGGCTGATTGATTTTCGGGGTTGTGTTCGTCGTATGACGAATTGCCTATTATTTATTCGATTACAAACAACCATCGCAGTTGGCATAATTAGCTTTGTTTCGAATCTCAGTTCTATTCCTTGGCTGGTTTGATCATTAGTTTGCGACAACAACGATTAATGTTGGTAGTTAATAATCGAAATCTCTGCAAGCTTACACCTTGTTTAATAAATTTAGGGTAAAGATTTTAACTCTTTCTTAGAAATACGTAGCATGTTTAAATACTGTGACATATTTAGATCAGAATGAGGTATATTATGATTTAAATTTATCTGCTTCGAGCTAGGATGTACATATCAAACGTTAAAGAAGGAATCGCGTGATCATATTTCGTTCCATTATTGTAAGTCCTTCAAATTCGTTTGCTTTTTCTCTCTGGTTTCTACACATTATCATCTCTAGAATCATTTACTGTAATATATTACGTGTTCTATTTCAACGAACAAGTGACACACATTGTAACGATTGCGGATAGAAATTTTAAAGAATTCTTCATTTCAATAACTGAAGGACTTTTGACCTCTTTCTTATTTCACGTACGCCAATTGGCAAATTATTTCACAACAATAAATCAATATCTTATCTATTTATAGGCCTTAAGTAAATCCTTCATTACTTTCAACTTGTCATATTATCGATCGTATGATGGTGGTAATTGTATTTAAAACCAACGAACGGAACAGCATTGCGTTTCTCCGATGCAATGTTCGCCTTCTGACCACCTTCCTATGGGTTACGATATTTGCATAAAGCGAGAGGTTAGCGTTTACTTATGATAGATGGATACCAAGTAAGTACTCTTGTGTTCTTCGGAACATGACAAGTGGAAAGTTCGTTAATGAATTCGCCGTGATAGAAATGCCACGTTTCCCCTCCGTCCACGAGGAGATCCCCGCGAGACACGATCGTGTAAAATGCGCGAAAAAGGAAATCGATGTTGTTTGGCCAATGCAAATTTGCGTTGCACTTCTTAATATTTCGTAACCAAGTGAGAAGATGTCGATTCGAGGCATTTAGAATCGGGAATTGATTGGATGATGCTTGACTATCGGCTATGCAGTTATTAATAAGTAAATAAGGTATATTTCGTTTCATTGTATGTGTATAATGAGTGACACTAATGATTAAAGAGGATGACGCTTCAAGAGCTGGGAATTTTTATATCTTCCATTTAAGGAATTTATTCGCTTGTTTGCAGTGAAAATCACATTTAACTGATGTATTTGGTAAATAATATTTTTCGTAAAAATAATATTCATTAGTAGCAAGGAATTTTTAGCTTGTAATTTATAAGAAGTTTAAAAGATAAGTATATTTTTTAGTAGATTACATTTTCTAAAAAATAATGACTACAATTCGAAGCAGATATTTTATTAGAAAATAAAACTAGAAATCAAAGAAGAAGAAAGACCCAAACTACCGATTATTATACAATATTTTGTATCTATCAATAACTATCGTAATACTTTTTAAAAATCTCAGAAGAATATTAACACCTACCAATGGCCGGATGTTTTCCGGGCTGTGGCAAAATATTTTCTTTCGTCAATTAATCATGACAAAAATACTTTTTTAATCTTTTTGTAAAGTGGATGTAATATATTAAAATTAAAACAACCTTTACCAAAAATAATTATATATATATATATATCGGTTAATTGAGCAGCAATTTGTTAAAGTACGTCGTTACTTATACGAATTTACGAATTTATCCCAACGTAAACAACTTCTAAAATTAGCATAAAGTAGCCACTATATTAATAATTCTAATTCGGATTTTTATACATTGATGAGAAGACAAATTCAAACAGGTGCATAGAATGGACATAATATACAAAGATATACGAAATATGCAAAATGTAGTAGGTCAAATGTAAATCAAGCAATCTTTTGCCTAAAAATACAATTTTTTAAATATATTTCATATATTGAAACACATTATACAAATATAAATTTGCATAAATATGCGCGATCTGTCAATAACAAATTTCTCTCACGTGCCATCGACCCCATCAAAAATTTCCATCACGATATTCCAAGTTTTTCTCGAGGAAACTTCCTTTACCTCTATTACCATTACAAAAATCTAAAACCGTTCGACGAAGCTACTTGAGATACGTCTAATAATCGATGTACCTGCCGCCGAATACCAGTCGAGCGACATCATTCGAAGAGAAAAAAAGAGACGGCGGATTTTGCAGGAAGGAAGCGGCGAGAAAGAGACGCGAAGTCTGCGCGAGTCAGATGATCGATGATCGTCGCGTTGATCGGCCAAACCATCGATCACTTGCGACCTCGCGTCATTCGACATTGTGCATCGATTGCTGCAACCTCACTTCCGGTACCTGAACAATAAACGCAGACATTCTCGAGACTCCGAGAGATGTCCATAATGAAGAGACGATCGCTGGATTCGTTTAGAAAAGGCGCAAATGCTTTAATGGCGTTATTAGTTAAGTTTAACTGCGTTTTCCTGTAACGTGGTTCTCTTAGAACGACTATTGTTTAAGAGTTAACTCGAAACGATTTTGTGGAAAGGAACATGTAGTATTTGAGTAAAGGAAATACGTTTTGGATTAGGTTTTTCGAAAGATTAGAATGAATTCGAGAAATATTTATCATTTTATTTTGAAAGCTACTATAGGATGAATACTTTTCTTATGTCTCATACTACTTATAACAAAACACTCTAATACTAAATACGAAGTAACAAAATATGTACATAGAAAGTAGAACTGAAAAAACTACAGTAATGAAATTTAGCATCGCAGCTATGATAGAACAAGATATATAATGGTATTAGATGAAATAGGATTTTATGATTTAGATATAGACGTGTTAAACGTTAAACGAAGAGGATAAAAGTAGCTTAATACGGTTAGTAATTACACGCACTTGTTTTATTTAATCGTCGACCAAATTTGTACATTTTATTTATTGATAATACCTGTCTTGACTATAAGATTTTAATATGCTATCTTGATTATAAGATCGTAATTTTCAATGTTACATTCGATTCTCATCTTTTTGTTTGAAGTATTTGCTAACTTTCACACCACAAAAGAAGCGCGATATAAAAAGCGATACCTTTTTATTGGCAACGAAATCCGACTTCTGAATTATGTAAACGATTATAAGAAAAAAGCTTTTAATTTCTGAAGCGGCTATCAAATAGCTTCGTAACCAATCTTTTACGATGCAACGAAATATTCCTGGAAATTTTTAATAGATCTGACGACAATACCACGATGCAGACACAAAAGGATCACGATGGTATAGATCGCTCGACAGGCGCGTAGAACGAGCGAAATAAATGATCCCAGCTGTTAAGGAAATGCAACACAGTTGCGTAGCAATTCGACTATTAATTATGTCAAATAAATGCTACATAGTAGCCAGTCCCATTGCACCATCCCTAATGAATTCCGTGGCTAAAGATAATCGAAATATAAATCTCTCGACTTGTTTTGGAGAATAATAGCGAATTCCTTCAAAGTACCATTAGAATCTTCTTTGATTAAAATAAAGATACTACGAAGTATAGATAAAATTAGAATCCAATTTAATCCTTCCATTGTGTTCGGGACTATATGATCCCATCGCATCTTCAAATTACCGTAACCTTTTGTATTCAATTATACTGCAGCCAGATTGTTTCATTTTGTATATTATTATGGAGAGATACTTTAAGAAATAAGAAGCAATTTCTCGTTAGATTTATCAAAAGATGAACAATCACAATTATTACACAACAATGGATAAGATAAAGTTTAACGTATATGATGAAAGGCATAAATTCGTTTAGAAACTTTAGAATTTTTTAAAAGATTATCTTGTAGAGAAACCAAAAAATTGTGAACCCACAATTTAATATAATCTTTTCAAAAAAACAAGTCTTATACAGATAAGAGGAAAATGTTGTAACTTCTCCTATTCACTTATTCCTGGAATTATCGCTCCATTATAATACCTCTAAACTTTTAAGTTATTAGGACGTGTTATTCTTCCTATAAATTAGAAGAAATCAATGATAAATTTTCTATGAAGAGGAAAATTTACGAAGTTCTATTTAACATTTAATTACAATTACAATTGCACGTTCAAGTAACAACACTGCGAAATTCAATTTATTCGAACCAATCGTTAAGTTACTCATTTGAGTTACTAAAGATGCCCCAAATATTACTAAATAGTACATTCAAATTAAATAAATATTAATCCTTCCTAATTCTCCCTAGCCTTCATAATTAATATCGCACCAAGTAGGTGTAATTTCTTCGCTTTTTCCATAAAATTCTTCTTTCCATCAACCCCCATCCACGTATAGTACCGAAAACTAATTTTTTCCGAAATACTCCCTCAACATTCGTACTAATCGTTCAACGCAATCCGTTGCACTATCGACATTCGCCCTATCGCGGGATCCCGCCGGCACGAAACGGAAACTGATACGCTAGAAGGAAGGTGGTGCAACGCCTGCAGCTGACCCACTTTAACAGCTTCTATATCGGCGAATAAACAAGACGGAATGCTACCAATGCTATGGGGGACTTTCACTCGGAAGGCTCGTTCCTCGTTCAGAACCGGGACCAACCGCGCGGCGATCGATTGTTTTCGAAAGGTCGCCGCCCGGTCCTCCATTAACCAGTTTCCCATTAGTATTTAAGTTCCTCTCTTTTAGAATCGCTTAAAGGTCAGGCCGATGGACCGATCGTTTTATCATTTTTCAAAATAACCTCATCATCGTCGATACCTCTGTGCCTCCTTCTCTTAGCGTCTGGATAAACTGCGTGTGGGATAAAAAAGGGATACAGAAGGAGAGAGAGAGAGAGAGAGAGGGAGAGGGAGAGAGAGAAGGGAAAATTGGGGGACAGGAACAGACAGGGCAGACTGACGGAAAATATTTACGTTTCATTACGTGTTCCGTGGAAGCCAATTAGCGCGAGTCGCCAACGCGAAAAACGTGAAAGGGAGCTCTTTGTGTCCCTTCGTTTTACGCCGCGCCGGCTCCATAGACTGAAACATACTCTCCGGACGATTCGTCAAGGTTACGCAATGCCGCAGAAACGATTGGAAATGAAATCCTTTCGTTCGAGGCCGTGTCTTGATTGTTTCAGATTTCGAGACTTGCCGCCAATTTTCGGAAGTTTAACGACCGCGGGACAAGGGAAACCGTTGACTTTGCGGTTACGAAGATTTGTGAATAGAGTACTCTCCAATTAGCAATTGTTCTTCGTCTATTGTTTCGAGGATTCGAAATTCATTCGACTTGACTACGTTCTTGGTAGTATAAAGAAGTATCTATATATATAAATACATTTTTTATTAATACAAATGATCATTTTCAATCCTCTTCACTACAGTTTTATTTATCTTCTTCTTTTATTTCATCTATAAAGTTGCTTTGTGGACTTCTAATATAGTATTAATGTACTATATTATTTCTATAAATTCTAAGATATTTGATCTTCTCGTTTTTTCATATCACAGCATATAAAACTTGGAAAGTAAAAGTACGAATTGAGAAATTTAACATCCCTTTATACCATATTGTAATATAGCACTAATACAACAAACGATGTTGTCGATCCATACGTATCTTTCTTAAGTATTTCTCATATTACCAAATATGAACACAACAATTGTTAGATGTGCAATAAATCCAGCTGATAGTTATACAATTTTACTTATTCTCTCTCTTCGTCTCATTATTTATTACAAACCGCTTTAAGATAATCCCAAGATATCCGATCGTTATTTCATATTATAAAATGAATGTAGAGATACTCCTGAATGTAGGGGATCGCATTCTATCCCTATATTTCACGTGAGAGTTCGACTTCCTATCGAAAGACGTCTGTTTTGTCCCACAAGTACTGGAAGAATCGTCTCGCAGGATATTTTCGCCGTTCGTCCAGCAAAACATCCGTCACTGCGCTCGGTCGTTCCATAAATCTTGAAGAACGTTCGGTCGGCGTGGCGTACGGCAAGAAACGAACGCCGGGTCACCGGATATCGTTTAGATGCTCGCTCGGAACGCGGGCCGTACGAACAGAGTAAAGAAAGAACCGCGTTGCTCGTATGTCACTTTCCAACGGAAAAAGAGAGCCAAGACGAAAGCTGAAAAGCTTGCGGAGATCGCGGTCAGAAATTATGTGAATTCATTAACAAACGTGTCATGCAATCAAACTGCTATTTACCAATCGATTAATTCAACGATCTGAGCGATTTACGGCCACGTAGCTCAGCTATCGTCGCATCGCTGCTTGCTATGCGTTACTTTTCTTTCTCCTTTCCTCGTTTTTTATCTTGTCTGCTACGTATCTGTTTCCTTCGTCTTCTTTCTTCTTCCTTCGTTATGTTCCGTGATAGCGTCGATGTACAAATTTTAATATTTTATATCATCATAATAGTTTATATATAATTAGAATAATATTTTGTTAGAATTCGTTGTAATCGAAAGAATATTATTATATATATATATATATATATATATATATATTGTATATCATTAGTAGATAATTAGCTACTTTTTGTACTGTTGCTAAATGGCTGAATAATTATTAATCGTTTACTTCAAACTTTCTATTGCAATCCAATTTTTCAAACTCTTATTTTTAAACAGAACAGCTTTGTTTTATTACACTATATCGTTCCATATCTAACAAACGTAATATAAAAGAAGAAGACTCGTGTTGGATTCATCAGTTCGTTTTTTAAATTGTATTGGATCCATTAATTCCCTTCTTGAAATTCTCTCCCCGTTCTATAACTACGATGGAGAATCCACACAAGGAACTTTATTCGCCAGCAAAACTGCTTAAGGGGTCGTGTATCGTCTACTATCGTTACATCGTATCGAGGCGTAAACGTTATTCCTTCGATGCAAGTATAATTGTCGAGTAAGTGATTGTCGATGGCCAGAGGGATGATCCTTGAAACAGCCGAGGTGAACACACTGGCTACGCGAGGTGTTTCATGCTTCTCCTATTCGTTTCCGTGAATTAGGTAAGAAATCATGCGTGTCGTGGTTATCCAGACTTTATAGCCGCGAAATAGGGCTGGACAACGTTCATGCTTGAGCGAAAGGCGTAGAATCGAACGATTTGGAAATGAAAAGGATTATCTGACAGGCATTGTCTGCTATAATGTGGAAACTAATCCATTCGTTTCGTCGCAAATAGCATAGTATTAACTTATTGGAAAATTTTAGCCATTGTTGGCTAGAATCATTAGTTATTTAGAAATATTTTCTAGTAAAAAGCGTTAGTCAGGAATTCTATCCTTTTGTTATTCAGGAAGACTTCTTTTTTGGGATGAAGAATTTTTATTTTTCAGGGTGCTTCGTGTTATGATTATGTAACATAAAGGACTATTAGAATTTCTTATTTTGTAAAGTAATACAGTAGACAAAGAATTATATGAAGTATATTTTCTATAGATTGACATGCGTAAATAATTTATTTACAAAAAGCTACTTTATAATTGAAATTCTATATAAAAAGGATACAAGAAATATAATCCATTTTATCCAGCTTGCTTCTCTAACCTAACGTTGGCTAGTAGATTGAGCCAATTATACACGGACACAGTAGTATGAACCGTTAGCGGATCAAAGTATGTACAATACGTAACGGTATAATATTTTTTACAGGATAAACTTAATATCTTGTTAGTCATTTTCATATATTATTATTTCACCTTTCGTTTAGCATAGTATGCCATTTTTCTATAATAATAATATGCAAGATACCAACAATATCCTAATACATTTTAAAATCTATTCCAAGAATAATCGTGTAAGAAAAGTTACTGACTAAATGCAGTAAATTACGTTTAATACCTAGCCATAAATTTTCTGAATATAATCTCTTCGATATACGTAAACCGACAGCCCTTGATTTATTGCTACGTTGATACATTATGCATTTTCAAAACGTTTAAACAAGATGGATATTGATCGCTCTACGTCAATAATAAGGAAAATAAGGGATTGGACAATGCATTTTACAATTGTTGCATTATTATTGAACACTGTGTGTTCGTACTGTTTATATATTTTTAATATATTATTTCCACGTCTGCTATAATATTATTATAATTTCAAACATTGCTGCTTATTATTTACTTATTAATATCCTGGTTTATTTCTCCTATGTGTCGCCAACTATGAAAGATAATTTTTATGAAAATAGATCTTCAAATTCCCTCTAAAGGCAATTTAATTTAATTTTAATCCATTTCTTAATAGAAAACCATGGACCGTGTCTCATTTTACATTATAACAAATTTTCCACTGCTAGATTACACTTTAATATTCATTTTTCCCCTAACTATAAAAATCCATATAAAATCCTACAATTGTTAAAGTTGTTATTAATCTCAAACAAACCACTTCCTTCCAAATATAGAAATTCAACCGATGATTTCGGCTGATTGTGAGTCGCCAATGTGAATGTGAGTCGTCACTATAGCGAATGATGCGACTGCAAATAATTAATTAAAAGCAAGAAAAAGCAAGAAAAAGGAAAGAAGATCATGACCCTATATTACAAATTCCAAACCAGTTGACTAGAAACACTAAACACGTAGCAAGTATCTCATGGAAAGAAGTATTGTAGTCAAGAATAGATTGATATTAAACCATTCCCGTGGAACTTGGATCGCAGCTTATTTCTAGCTGGCACGCTCGAAGCGTTAAACTCTATCTTTGTAACAAACACACGTTGCAAGTAAATTTTTCAGCAGCTCGATTTCACAGGCCAAGGTTATTAACACCCGATGGTTTCCGGTCGCTCGTTTCGCGATTTTATCGAAATAAATGCTACGTTTTACCACGCAACCGAACCACTTTCGACCGGGAACGCTTATTTGAATTTTACGACGAACCGGGTATTTTCGATTTTACAGTAATGGCGTCCTCGGTTGAGATACCTTGGAAATGCATCGTTGCATCATCGATATCTTCTACACATCGAACGGACGATCGTTTCTGCGGGATATGTATGCGCTATGACTAGTTTTAAAAGAATTTTTTCCTCCTGCTGCACCAGCGGCGGAGGCGGCATGATGCAACCGGCTGATTTTACATTTGATGGATTTCTATAGGTACTTGTACGCTTTGTGTACCAAAATCAAATTCGATATTGCTAGTGGTTCTTCGCCGATCGAACGGTGGTTTCGTATGCTTTTAATTCACAATTGAATTCAATACAAAATATCTGTTCGAAAGTTTCGCAGTAAAATGTAAGAAATGTTCGAGAGCTATATTTGTGAAATCAATTACAATTCTTTACGACGTTTTATTATAATTTAAGTAACGTTATAATTTGTATTTTTTTTTTAAAAAGAATGAATTCTTTCAATTTACAGGTTACCAGCGTTCATTCGGTTTCTCATTTAGTTTTGTAACATTAAGAGTATCAAGATAAACGATATCCGGACGATGGTATTAGATGGAATAGAATGTACCAACTAAGATTGAATATATTTTAGATAGTATAGATTATTACGTGCCAACTGATGATTGAAGATTGATATGCTTTTTAATCTAATATTGTTTTATTACAAAACTCTGGATATTTCTCTTTGACTACTGTGTTTAATGGCCAACCTGGAACAATATGTATTTTACATTTTACATTGCAGTATTTGATTTATTATATTCATAGTAAATAATCTTACCCTCTTTCTAATATGTTAACTGTTAATGGATGGCCAGTACAGTTATCAGATCAGTTGTTCTTATTATTTCCATTTAAAGATACGAAGTTTTTGTTTCCATGGTTTGTAATTTTTCTGTGCTCAATGATAGAGAACTTTCTAAAATAAATTTAACAGGAATTTCTTGCAATTTTCTGATTTCTAACTTAAATTAAGGAAACAAATCGAGTGTTTTTTAAGTCGTCATTTATTAGCCCCCTGTGTAATCTCGTTGAAGTTCTAGCAGATTACACGTTCGTACGAAACAGTGATTTATGATCAGTTGCTTTCGATTCTTATTGCATTCCTTGAATTCCACACTTCATCGGTACGGTTATTTTCCCTAGAATGCATTTGAATTTCAGCTCTTGGGGATACTCGTTTTATATCACCAATTTCATTGATCTACAATATAAATCTGTAAGTACCAACTTTCAGCGAACATTCGTTTCATATTCCCTCAGTAGACTTCATTTTTTGCATCATAAATGTTGAAGTAACTACTTCAAGAAAAACTCTACATCTTTATTTATGGACATCCGTGACCTGCAGACTGCTATTACGCAGAAATATTCTAAATAAGGAGAGGTGCATATTATCGTACCCTTGAATATACATTATGTTTTGGGTTGCAAGGTCTAGAAACAAAGGAACTAATAAACAGATTTCTATTTATGTTCTCTGTAGCCTTTAGCTAAAGCTATATGGTTAACTTTTTTGGTAATGTCCTTTTGTTATAAATATATAAACGATCGATTCCATTGTCTAGTAACACTAAGAGAGTAAGGATCTGAATCAGCATAAACTTATGCTTATACCTTTAGTTATTTCAATATACTTTTCTATTACAAATTCATTCACTCGTTTTTCAATCAGTCAACCTCAACCTCAACACTAAAGAAATGTAGCGTACTGTTGACGAACATATCGTTGAAATTAACTCTTCCAATCTCATCAACCACGCCTATATGTACAAACTAAATCCATTTTCTTTTCTATTACAAATTCATTCACTCGTTTTTCAATCAGTCAACCTCAACCTCAACACTAAAAAAATGTAGCGCACTGTTGACGAACATATCGTTGAAATTAACTCTTCCAATCTCATCAACCACGCCTATATGTGCAAACTAAATCCATTTTCTTTTCTATTACAAATTCATTCACTCGTTTTTCAATCAGTCAACCTCAACCTCAACAATAAAAAAATGTAGCGCACTGTTGACGAACATATCGTTGAAATTAACTCTTCCAATCTCATCAACCACGCCTATATGTGCAAATTAAATCCATTTTCTTGGGCCAATGAATATATACATACGATACGTTCACACAATACGAATATACTAAATCCTATTTGTTGAATGTTTACAGATTCAATATAATTAATATTTCGCAGTGAAATTATGCGTCGCAACTTTGAATATCCATAATCCACAAAGTCACCAAAAATTGATTTAATCCACGGATATACACTCATATATTTAATATAAATTAGATGCTCTTCTCTGCTTTTAGTTTCTAGTTATTTTGTTATTAGGTTGTCCTAAAAGGTTCTTTCGTTTCATAAGGTGATAATAGATGAACGACAATTTCTGTTTTATATCATTTTATTAAATTAGGTATGATCCATTTCGTTATATTTCTATTATTATGTTCGTGCATAATTCGATAAACTAATATAAAACAAAAAACATTGTGCGTTTATTGTTTCCTTATAAAACGAAAGAAACTTTTCGGACAACCTAATATAAATCTGTTGTTTCATTCTTATCATCAGTGGTTTAAAATGTAAAATGCTAAGTAAAGGAGAAACTGTCAGATTTTTCGAATAAACAGTATGTATAATATTTATGACCGCAATAAAACGACTTTTAAATTAAACTATTAATTAAACAAATTTTTAATTTAAACAATATCGATAAGTACGAAAAAACAATCCACGTCAGAAGGTTTAAAGACGTAGAATCACGCAAGTCGTCTTCCACTAAGTCTCGTCCCACACTTGCATTGCAACACCAAACACCCTCAAACCATACCAAACTCGCTGCTAAATATTATCCGCGCGTATTCAGCGATTCAAGACCAACTCACGATCAATCTCACCCACTATATTCTCGACACAAATCATACCAGTCATACACAGCATCGACAATACGTCCCACAACATTTTGTCGATGACCGCCCACTAGATGTACCGGCATAAATCAATCTTGATACACCAGCCACGAGCGACAGTGAACCAACCGGAAGAAAGAAACAAAAAGAAAAGAAAAAAAAAAAAGAACAAGGAACGAGGCACAGACGACGTTCCGTGGCTCGTTGCCTGTCCGTGTCAGGCTTCTCGAGAAGCCGCCACTCCAACACGCATTTATCGATACACAGACTCATAAAACTATTCCAACACTTGTAGACACCTTTTATGAATATATTATGTGTGTCACGAAACATTTTGAAATTCATTAACGCTGTTACGAGACTTACGCAACCAACAATGATCTTATTGATGAAGCTTGAAACAAATCTAAAAATATACGTAGGAATTGGAAGATATTCAATATATATATATGTGTGTGTGTGTGTGTGTGTGTGTGTATTTCGTATAGATCACAAAAGTATTTAAGAGTATTTAATTATTAATTCTGTTAATAAATCTCAATATTATAATATAATACTACATTCTTGAGATAGCTATTATATTAGGATAGCTATGTATACTAATTTTTAGTGAAATATACTTATAGTATCTTGTAACTTCTATAGTCAGATTGTTTCTAATTTTACCAATATACTCATGACAGTCGTGTCATTATAGTACTGATGAAATTTCAAAATGATTTATATGACACGCAGAATATATGCACAGAAATTTTGTATGATAGATGTTCAAATGCTTATAGAAACCTTTTACGAACATACAGATTGGAACTTCTATATGCATCTTCAAATTAGTTTCAGATTTGACCAATATAATCATAACAGTCGTGTCTCATTACAGCGCTGATGAAATTTCAAAATGATTTATATGACACACATAATATATACGTGTAAGCTTCATGCAATAATTTTCTGTGATATGTTCGAATATTTATAGAAATTCTTTATGAATATACCAGACTACAACTTATGTACATCTTTCAATTTGTCTGGAATTTGACCAACGCCAATATTGACATCGTCGCCTCTCGTTACAAAGTTAATGACATTTTTTAATGTTCCGTATAATACGCGCAATATGAATGTAAAAATTTTCTACGCCAAATATTCGGATACTTTCGTAAGGCAGTGCACGTCGAGCCGATGTTCGGCGTTCTTCAGCGTCGCCCGGAGACGTGGCACGATCGGTTCTCGTAGTCGCAGTCCAGTCGTTGAGATCGATGGAAGGAAGCCAGCTGCCGCGGCAACCGGTTGGCGCCGCTCTGTCGAGCAACCTCCAGTCAAACAGAATCGGCTCTAGCCAAGTCTCCGCAGGGGGTTCTCTGGCCACGTTACGCGCATTTAGCACACAATGCGCGATTACAGCTTCGCGAGCGGATAATGAAACGATTTCCGCGATACGCGAATAATAACTTTGGCCTGCGGGACCCTCTATCGCTTTGTTTCGCCAACCGACGGTAACTTGCCTCCATGCACCGGCTCTTTTCGCGGATTACGAATTATTATTAATTGCGGACATTATGGAGTTGAACGTGTATCGTGATATTTTTATGCTCTTCTATCACATTTTCAATCTGATTATTCGTTTGAGTTTATCATGTTATTCCCGCTACGGTTCTTTCACGTGACAATTTTATTCCTTTTAACGAGTAAAAACAGGTTTAACGTTCGAAGAAAAATTCTAACACACTATCATTGATAACATCAACAACGATTCTTTTAGACTTTCTTCAAATTTGAGAGGCTTGTTAACACGATTGGGTGTAAAATGATTGGAAGAACGTAGAGGAGTTAATAGTCGACGACTAAGTTATTTAAAATGTAGTTGTCCGGCTGAAAGTATCTAATTCTATTGACGCAATCAGCATGTCTTTAGTTTTATGCGTTTTAAGAAAGTTAGTTGGAAAGCAACGGAGATAGCGGGCAATGTTGTTAAAACAAATATTATTACACAAAGTAAAAATATTTTTACTGAAAAGATATGAAGCTTCTGGGGAAAGATTGTCATATTTTAGTGGCAACGAATGTGCTAATGGATGGTTATTTGTAGAAAGCGGTTGTAATGCGGTGCGATTTTAGATTATGGTTTCTGCGAGACAAATGGAATATATTTTTGTACTTGTAAGCTATTTTAAAAGCAGAAAGAATCTATGCTATAATTACTAAGTTTTGAGTATTATACCTTGTTTTAATCGAAAAGATTTAATCGAAAATTACCGAGAGATCCAGCGTCATCTGTTCCCGACTTTTCCACATGATATTTAAAATTTTTATCTTGACATGTCCCTTTTTCAACAATTTCCATTACACCTTTTTCAAATAAAAATAATTCCTAGAAAAATGAAATACGTACAGTCATCAACAACAGCCCCATATATTTCATAAAAAATCCATCTGTATCATCTCTATCAAAAATGACTATACGCAAAGCAATGTCTCCTTTTCATCTAAAGGAAAGGATACAGGTCGAAACCTACCAAACGACATTACAAAATAATGGTACGAGTGATAGACAAAGGAACAAGATACTCGCATCGTTGGACGCGACTCGCGAATGAAAAGCTCTTCAAAGGCAGACAAGTCACGGCTGAAAAGTCGCGTGCTTTTTTATCGTTAATTTATGGGCATCCGCGCGAACCTGCCATTTGTATTATTGTACTTACGACTGAGAGCTACTAATGGAAACTCCGTGTCCGCTAACGCATCGCGGATTAGACGCGAGATAGAGGCTGCGTTCCTACCGGAAAGAGCTGCGCTCGCGATCGTGCCACTCGCGTACACGATAAACCGAAATAGGTGTTCGAGCCTAAGCGCGATCTAGCCAGCAACGAGCCGAGTCTAATTTTAATGAGTTTCACTTTTTTATTGCGCCGGGGCAGTATCGGTCTGCTCGTTAATGGCCACGCTCCGATGCCGTTAGGATTTTTGTACAGTCATTCCTGCACCACGGGAAGCCGTTTGGCCTGTTAATTGCGTAATTACCTTTAAAGGAGAATACGGTACTGGCCGAGCGTTTTCTTTTATCACCGACCACTGGATATTTGATATTTCCACCTCGAAGCTAGTATAAGGAATTTAGGATGAAGGGTTTATAAATAGCTGCTGTTTTTCAGAATTATTCTCGATGAAATAATCAATAATAAGCGAAATAAAAGTTTTGTCTGAACTTTATCCTTCGAATTCTTGATAAATCTGTTATTTATTTTATATAAATTATGTATAGAATTTTTTAAGTATCTGAAAGAATAAATTGATCGTTGGTTACAATACTTTTTAAACGTACATAATTTGAGATGGAAGTACGAGTTTAGTGTTAGTTTCTTGCCTTGCGATTTATTTTTTGTCACAGTATCACACATCAATAGGAAGTAACGGCTATTGTGTGCTAGAGAAAAAGCATTTATTAATATTCCGAATCTATAACGTAACCATAAATATGATTCTTATTTGTTAATTTCGATTTGCGGTACGTATCATGAGCTAGATTCGTGTATTTTTTATGTTTGGTCCGTATTATAAGTTTGATATTATAGGGCAGGGAGTTGAGTACTTAGTATAAAATACTATAACACTAGAATGTCTATAGATATTCACTAGTTGATTCTTAAATGAGAAATTTTTATTAATATTCGATATAAAATATTCGGTAATAGTATTTCGTATTGCTCGATACTTTAAATTGCAAAATGTATGATACGTTTGATATACACGTTTAATAGTAAAAATTTCGAAAATCTAAAGAAAACCTGAAATCCTTATTTTCGAGATACACAATATGTGTTTACACGAATACATGAAAGCACGCTTAACTTTTATAAATATGTATTCGAAAAGATTGCATTCCGTTGAAAAAAAGCTAGAAGCTCCGTACGTATTTTGAAGAAACTATGTTCTTAGTTTAATAGCCAAGCCATTGTTCGTCCGAGAGAAG
Source organism: Bombus affinis (assembly GCF_024516045.1). NCBI lineage: Eukaryota > Metazoa > Arthropoda > Insecta > Hymenoptera > Apidae > Bombus > Bombus affinis. The sequence continues at coordinate 4,140,221 of NC_066344.1, read as the reverse complement.
AATTTTCTCCTGAAGTTTAAACCATGGTCGTTAAAAACGTAACGAGCCGTTTCAAATAGAAAACAACAATTGTTTTCGTACAAAGAGCACGATCGCGTTGATTATTTCTTCTTCGGGTTTTACCTTCGTACAAACAGTACGCGTTCCCGGTCTGAAATAACAGCCACGAACTCTAAACCCAGTCCGAAAACACCTTTCTCCGCTCAACTATAATATAATCGCACCAAAGATTCCAAGTTTCGCGAAAACAACTTCACCGACTATTTTGCCGTTCCGATCTCTTTCTTCGATCACAGAAACTCTACGAGAAGAAAACAGCAGAAAAGACCACAGATTCGTTAACAAAAAGAAAAAGATCACAGAATTTCTTATCAAAAAGAAGAAAAACATTCAACACAGCTCAATACTAATCTGCTCAATAAATTCGTCAAGTTACAGTGAACGATTTTATTGCGCCAACTAAGTAAACACAAGTAAAGTTCCGCGGGCTTATTAAATGGACACGTTATTCGTACGAGACTATAGTAAAAATTGGCAAAGTGACGATCGTTTTCTCCAGCGCAATATACCTTGCATTATATTTTCCATCAAATTAACCAGACACGGATATAACCAATGAATTTTACATCCTTCTAACTGCACCGGGAAGGTAAATATTTCAACAATCAGGCAAAAAACTCGAAATTTACTGAAACCGCTTTACACATAGCATTTTACGACTCAGGATACGTTTCATTTCGACCGAATGCTCGCATAAACCGGCAATAATTACAAGCTCCGGTTGCAAACAGAAATGCCTATGCAACGTTTCTTAAATCAAGCGTACGTAGCGCAGAGAAAGACAGAAAGGGATGGTGCGGCTTGTTTAACAGGTGAACATTACGTTGCCGACGATTTCCTCTTTCTGTGTGCGCGGAACTCGTGCGACTCCACTCGAGATATTAAATTTTAATACTTGTACTGGAACATCGACGGGACATCGTAATTCAAAATTCAATTACCAGTACCGTTTCCCTCCTTCTTTCTGTAGCCCGCTGGTTAAAACACTGTCTCGAAGCGACGCGAACACCGCAACGGTCGTCACGCTCGTTTTTCCATCGGCGCGGCCGCTACGAGGTTAATGAGAGGTAAGTGCGCCACGATCGGTATAATGAAATAGCTGCTGCGATACGAAAATAATAATCCGCGTCGTGGCCGCCTACCAAGATCGAGAAGCTCGATATTAATACGCCATAAGGTTTAGACAATTAGGATAATACCGCGTCCGGCCGAATAATTATAGCCCCGCCGCTTCGTTCCATCCCCTTTCGCTCGCGTAATGGAAGAGGGAGATGCGCACGGCCCAGACCCGCCTGTCGACGCGGTGTTTAATGACATTTAATAATCTCGCGATTCGCGGCGCGGTAAACGCGATGTTTGCCTGTAATTACAATGTCCGCGCGGTATAAACACGAACGATACCGAGTTTCCTTTTTTCTGCACGCTGCACCACCCTTCACGGCGACACTCCACCGCAACCGTATATAGGTACACGTGTGCGCAACAACGGCCGAAATTAAGCCGGCAGCTAATGGCCAGACAGAAAAAGTTCCTCGCGGTCGAACTCTTTTGTTTTATGCGCACACTTTCGCGCCAGCTTGATGCTCCGACATTAAATTCACCGCGATACAGCCGGAGACTTTTTGGCGTGCTTTAATTTCGGCTACCGCTCGCTACACCCGGGCACAGATGTTTCGACATCATTTTCGGAGACAGCTACTTTCTTTAATGAGAGGTTTCTCGGCTTCTTATGCTTCTCTTGTGATGGCGGACTAGTTCTTCCATGCATGTACAGACAGCAAAGCGTAAGGGTCGTAAGGACTGCGAATTTGCCAGATGATGTTTTCGATGTTTACGTCGTGATAAATAGATAAAGAGGGATGATGATTTCTTAGGAAAATAAGAAACGAAGTGAGTACCAGATAATGGAATGGAGTATCCACATGCTCGATCAACGATTTTAGGACAATTGTCATACCGGTTTGTCGGAATTAGAAACAGCTAAGTAAGATCAAGGAACACCAGGAAATATCTGACATTAGATATTTTATATACGATAAAGGAAATACAAAGCCCTGACAAACTATATTAATAATTTTATTAGAAAGTACACGAAATTTAGAATCTACATAAAATTCTTAATTTTTATGAAAATGGAAAGTGTTTTAAGATATTGTGTGAGGATATATATATATATATATATGTATAATGCTAAGGAAGGAGTAGAAATTTTTTCGTGTCAAATGAGGCCAGTACATTCTACGATTTAAAAAAAGAAGAAAGTTTCACAAACATAAAAATAACAATATTCGACATCAATAAGAAACTACTTCTGAAATTTATCTCGTTAAGAGCTTTTTTTTATTAATCTTCGTTCAGTTTAATGGATACTTGTGTACGTTTAGCAGAAAAACTTGAAACGTACTATGTACATTGAGGTAGTAAGAAAGTACGCTATCAACAAGCCAGACAGTTATTGCGGAAAAGATACTATACATTGAGTAAAAAGTAAACTATTTAGTGGATATCAAAATTACGACCGTGTAATATATTGAAATTAGTTTTTAAACGATTTCATTAGGTTCTAAAGACGGAAAAAAGGATTTTAATTCTATATATTTATATATTATATTAATTAATTAATACAGCTAATATGATAAACTGTTTCATTTAATTACTTAAGGGAAATAAATAAAGAAAGGATATAAAAATAAGCGCAGTAACTTCCTGTTGCATGCTTTCTTAATTGGATAATTATGTTATGTCGTGCGTTAGGTGAATCATTGTAATTTACTCTTTTAAATAACTAAATAGCTTCAAGGTAATTCTAGTATCCTGGCACTGAATTTCCACGTGCATCGATTAAAATGGAGCTGCCCGAAGGAAAATGACGCATTTCGTTTCTAGACAACAAAATAACCAAGACGAGAACCTTGAGATTCGAAAAAGTGCTAAAAAACAAAAATTATTCCCAAGCATCTAATTATTTTATTTCGCGGAGAAAAAAACACGTCCGACACAAGTATTTTTTGCTATTTCCAAGGATAAAAATTTCTTTAACGCGTTAATTTATGGTGACTCACCCTGTATATTCGTTTTATGGTGCAATAAACGCGTATAATCGCTTGGAAACAATGACCAATGAAGTAGAAAATTGACGAAGGTTTACCATATTTTACCCAATCTACTTTATATTCAATAAAATCATCAACACCGTAATCATCGGCTACATACTGCGATAAACAAAAATATATTGATACTCCGGCAAATAAATAAAAATTCACCGTTTAAATGCTGCAAATGTTTACCACTTAAAGCGTATGCACCTCATATGATAGCTACTAAAGCTATCAACGTCAAGGTAAGAATATATTTATGAATAATTGATGATTTTAAATAAAATTCCGCAAGATGAATGTTTTAACGAAACTTTTCTGCGTGTAGTAGAATTTTACTACGTACGAACTTCATTTATCTCGATTAGTGCTCGATTAACTCAACTAATATCGATCAAATCTACTTGTTTGATCTTGAACTTTTATTGTAAGCGAAAAATACTATGTAGTGAAGAGAATTGACGAACACGTATTACAAGAACTGTTTGACTCCCGACAAGTTCAGATAAATTGAATTCTGACTTGCTCGCTTCCAGCCATTAATACACCATTAATAGACCACACACATTCTAACTAAAACAACAAAAACTCCACCCTAGTGATCGTCGCTAACACTGTCGAGATGCACACTCTTCTATATTAAACAAACTATAAAACAAATGTGAATATTTGTAGCAACGAATAAAGGATTGCAAAGAAAAGTTGGAGTTTTATCGTATTACAGAAACAAATTTGATCTTAAACGATATCGTAATTTTAATAGCCTTGTTATGATTAAAACTTTTCTTCCGATTTATCGAAAATCTGTATGAAATATTTCTATTAAAAAATTCGGATTTATAATTTGTTTATTGTGCATTCGATCGATCCTTATCTGTTTAATTCATTTTCATATTCTTTTTACAATGAATGTATGTGTATCTCGGTCGATGAGTCCCTCCAAGGTTGAATCAGTAAAGTATTAATTATAGAATGAATTATAAAAGAACGAAATTTCTTATGAAAAATAGTATAAAACTATCGCAAGAGATATGCATAATTTGGTTATGCCTGAAATGATTCATTATTCGAAGCAGCAAAATTTCAAACCGTACACGTAACATCGAAGATTGTGTATGCAAATATACAGTTTGAACCACGGTATAATATTATACGGCATGCGTATCATATGCGCAACAGCCTACACCGTTATCGTCGTCATTGCACGTTCACTGACAAAGGAATTATGTGTAAATCTGTTTGGCCACGGAATGTCGTTAAATTCGTCACATTGTGCCGGCGGTCTGGCTCGGCCTGAAAATTAATGAAGGATTCGATCGTAGCGATCGGCCTTTAAGCTCGTAGCTTGTATTATTTACGAGAATCGGTAGCCTTATGACACATCTATATCTTCGGGTTATAGCAAATAAAGCGTAAATCCCGCCTCGTTGTGTAATCACCTCTCGTATGTACAACCACAGAATTTTCATTACTTCTCGCAGAATGTGTATGTATATTACAAGTACATACGTTGATCTATTAAAAGAGTGGGTGTACCTTCTATACTTACTGTTAGTTACAGTTTTATTTCGCTATTGACACTGTTTTGTAATCCCTACCTTCCTATTCTTTCCAAGCTAATCCAACGAAATTTCCTACTTATCTTCTTCTGATATCTCACGTTTAATACGTAACATTTAGACGAAAAATTTGTGTTTTCGAGCCAATTAATAGTCAAATTAATTTCCGCTACATTCAGTCATAGCGTCATTCCAGTGCCGAAATTATTTTACAAGCTGTATCTTCTCACGCCTTTAGAGATAATCTAACAAAAATCCTTGTATTATTTTACATAATAAATGTAGCGAATAAATTGAGAAAATTGAAGTTGAAAAAGTAATATGAAAACATGAATAGAACGTAGTAAATAGATTAATAATCAATATTCATAAGCAAAATTTTGTGTCCGCTGTCAACCGATAGACACTCGACTTAATTTCGACTTACAGACTGTGACCGAGCCGAACTGGCAATTTTCCATTCCTCTTATCAGTTTCTTTTTCATGATTCCGTTCGTTCATATAAAAGATCATCGGGGAAATACGTTCGACGGTTTAGAATTTTAAGCAGAAGCAGGCAACCTGTATATAAACGACGCCGTACGTATCCGGTTATATTTAACAAGCACTCCTCGTCGACTAGCGAACTGGTTTACCACAATGTTGAACGCTATCACGCGGTATCATTAATATATCAACCGATACGCCGCGCCGATCGAAATTATCTCGAGCATGGAGCCTGCGTGTATTCGCGAAATACGATGTTGCCGGACTGGCTTTCGCGGTCCTCGACGAGGATTTTACTTTAGCCACACGACGAACTTTAAAATATTCCAAGCATAAATACGAGGAACGTTTTGCGCGCAAACGATGAAGTTTCGTTATTTAGCACGTCGCAGGAGAAACTTGGAAATTGAGTCTGTTTGGATTTGAACGGGGATAAGACCGCGAAATGTGGAGTGCCAGCGATTGTTACGTGTAAATGGGATTCGAAGGAGAGTTGCTCTCTTTCCCTCTCTCGTTGTTGTTGTTGCCGAGGAAAAAATATATATTGGAGGGTGCATAACGGGTATCGATTTGCGATATCAGTCGGTCTTTAAATCAGAGGAAACCGAGGCAATACGGTGGCGTATACATAGTGGTCGAACAGTAATCGGTTCTATGTGGAACTCGTCTGTTATAACTTTTTTTCAAATATATGTAGCTACATACATACATGTACTTACGTATGTGTATTTAGATAGGAGCAATCCGTTTCAAGCAAACGTTTCAATGCAAACTTACTATTTCGCTTAAATAGGATAAACGTAGTAGACAAAATGAAAAATTGAATTTTAATATACCGTACACGTAAATTTGGAAAGCACAAGCAACCTAACATACAAGGAAAGACAATTTCTCGTTAATTATATTGCATTCTATAGCGTTATATAGCATTTTACGATTTTATCGATAAAAACCATTCGTCGTAACAATTTATTCGTTGCAGTATCGTTCGTTTTATCGTACCCTACCTACGATGTAATGCTACGTATCGCAGTAACACAGAATGAGTATAAACATAAAACAAGTATAGTAGGACGTTATTTTTTTATATCTTCGTATTAATTATCCCGCCACGGACATAACACGCATAACGTATGTAATTCTCCGTACCATATGACCGATTACAGCTAAATTACACAACACTGATATCGAACCTGTGAAAAATGTTCCCTTAATTACTACCTTCCAAGGATCAATTTAACACCCCATTAGTCTTCCGACCTCGATAAAGCCGGCAATTAAACCAGCATACAATCGCAGCTCGCGATCATCACGCACGTCCCAATCAACATTGCAACAACGATATCTCATAGCCAGGTTAAAGAGATTCTCGACAAACTTCCTGGCACAAAGTCTGAAATAATCGTAAGTACATATGTAAATATATACAGGGTGTCTCGTTGTATAAGAGAAACAAAGAAGGGATGAATTCAGCGGAGCAAAATCAGAAAAAAGGTTCGTATATATCCCATTTGCCTTCGAATCGCACTTTGTTTTACGTTAAAACAGCTGCTTACTTACCTTTAGGGAAACTAAACGAATACGTCTTATTATAGATCGTCCAATTTCTTTGAACAAGTTACATGGATGTACAAGTAACTTTGATCAAGCTATTAACAAATTGTTTATGTCGACACTATCGATCGGTGATTTGCGAATTGCAGATTTTCAATATTCCCATATGTAATAATTAAACTGCGGATTTTCATGCATTTATGAGAAATTAAAAGACGCAATAATGCACGTGATATGCAAAATTGTATAATACATACCAAGTATAGCATATACAAATATAGTCCTCGCTGTAGTATTTAATATGTGAAACGTGTCTCCGCTTGCGTTCTGTTCCTTTAGCTATGTTTATAAAAATATGAATTTGCATAAACATCCGCAGCCTAATAATAATCGAGTAAGTTTGAGTCCGGAGAGCGAGCTGGTGAAGAAATGGAATCTGCATGACGTGTCTTTGTGTCAAAAAATTAGAAAAACGATGGCAGCATAAAATAAGCTGTAACTAGAAAATTATGTTCTTCCAAATATGATATATGTTTGCATGAGATTTTTCTTATTTTAATGCGCCGAATGCACCTCTGCTGTACTTTTCACATACAAAAAGATACCGTGTATATATACGATACAGGTATACGTAGTTTGTTTGGTCAGCGATCACCCACCTTTAAGGAGCGGAGACACGCGGTCATTATGCAGCGAAGAGACTCGTGCAAACGTTTCTCTCTTTGCCAAGAGACCAGGTTCGCATCGCCGACGTTAATGCGAAATCTGAACTTATCGCGCCACTAAGGACGATATTTACGGTTATCGGGGCTGCTGCACCGACTGCTAAACGCCGTAGATCTTGCTCAACGCGCGAATCCACCGGGACCGAACTTCCCGTATCTGAGACCGTAAGTGTCGCCTGGTGATCGTGGTTATTAAGTCGCAGAAAATATAGTTTCGCTATACGGGTGACGAGCAATAGAACAGAATCGATCGGACTAGTCGAATTAACGACGATCGTTCGTGCGACAACTAGTCCGGTTGAAAGGGAGATGAACGACAAGACCAGGTTAATTCGAAGGTAAATGTGCGAGCATGGGAACGTGTTTTTTTTTTTTAATTGTTTTTTAGAAGGGGAGAATATTAGAGATATTATCAGAATATTTGTTATTCTATGTGGATCGTAATATTAATCGTTTTGCTGTCCGAGTATTCGACATTTCATCTCAACCGATTCGTATTCAATAAATTATTTTCAAGATCTGTTTATAAATCGGATGAACTCTCATGATTTCATAATTAATGACATATCTGTGTCGGCATGTTTCTACTTAATTCATTTATAACACGAAAGAATAGGATATTGGTTGGAAGTAGAGTAGGATAGTCGGACACTGATCCGATCGAGCGGCAGTGCAATTGTACGGGAACTGCAGTTTGAAAAATAAATTTGAAATAAAAGCACGAGGGTTACGGAGGATTTATTTTAAAGACGTTTCACCGGTTATCGTAAAGAGTACATGGAGTAATTTAAATTCTTCGATGATATATGTAGCATGAAACATATAGCTAACTAAAATTCAACGTTCTCATTGATTTTCATATATTTTTACAAGTAAATTGGAATGAAAATTTGTCAGTTTAATTAAATGTATGCAATCGTCTTACATTTAGATTTGATTTAAAGTTCTTTGAAGTGGCACGATGAATTTTGAACGCGACTAAATTTACAAAAAAACCGCATTACCAGGAGAGAACAGTTTACTCGAACCTACAAACTGGTAATTAAGCGTAACTCTTACAAAGATGCGCACTTTGCAAACCGATCTTACTACCCGCAATTACATTAATAACTACAAAAATACAAAACAAATTATTCTACACATTTCCCAAACCGTACATTCCATGAAAATTACACGGTCTTTAAGAAATTACGGTACGTAATTGACACTCGTCTTTAAATCAACGTTCGAGGAAAACAAAAATGTTAACGCTTTAATCGCGGTCACTATGGAACTTTCGAGTCCCGAATGTTATTTTCGTTCCGTCGATGTTCATCGATACGGCTAATTTCATGCTCGAATCGCCTTTACATCGTTATTATAATCAACAGATGTGCGGTAGATACACGCAGTGACGGCTCGCGTGACTTGGCCGCTATTTTTTTCTTTCTTTCTTTTTTTTTTCGCGAAAACCAAATAAATTGCTGACGAACCGCTGTGCGGGCTACGATAAAGACGTTTGAGATAAGTGTCTCTTGGTTCGGGCAGTGATAAGAACACCGTGGAACCGGTTGTCTCGATGGCAGCGTAACGGTGAAACGGACGGCCCTGAAGGAATCCAAGTTCGTTAAAACGCATATCGGTCCTCCATGATAACATTTTCGTATTTACGCGGAACGGCATGCTCCATCACTTATTACAGTCCTCGCTTATATCACGCACTCTTAATCACCCTAGAAATTTGCATATCGCGATGCTAGTTACTTGGAATTTTCACGTATACGTATATTTAATCGAATTTATGATCAACGAAGCATTATGGGGGACGAAATATATGCCAGTTATGAAAAATCACGACTGATCACAGGCTTTTTATTTTTTAATAAGAAACAACGTGATAGATGTAATTTTATATAAAAACCAGGGCTGATCGATATACATAAATACAGGGTGCTCCGCGTAACACGACTCGCTACTTTTCTGTCATTTGCGTACATGTAGTGCGCGACATATAGTAAAAAATGCTCTAAACTATATTTTAATGGCATCGAGTGTATTACAAATGACGAGAACAAGAATTCCGAATATATTTTGTTTTCATGACGAAACCAAGATCACCTTGGATAACTTAAATAGGACCACATGCTTTTTTTATGAGAATGCATGAGACTACGACAAATTCAAAATGTATAATATAATATTTTTATCAACTCAATACCAGATTTACCGCCTTCGGCAATACAAGATTCTGCTCTTTTGCAGAAGTTTAAACGAGTTAGTGTTATTAGAGTCGCTGGATGTACGACTCAACGTGCTGTAGTAATATTCTCTTTTTGAAATGTCAGTAATTCTGAAATGTTTCTGAAATGTGGAATATTATTTCCACTAAAGTAAACCTATTATTAAGTTAATAAAGATATCGTGGAATGTGATTTTTGAATTTATCGTAAAAACCTCCGTCAATTTCACGGAGAAAGACATATGGTTCTACTTACCCAAATTGATTTTGATTTTCGCCATGAAAACAAAGTATTTTATGTTTTTTTTTTTTTACATGCCCGCAAATGATAAAAACACTCTATACAATTGATAAAAACAAGGCAAGTTTCTTGGGAATTTATCGTAATGTTAGTTAGTTTCAGTGGCGTTATAACAGAAATATTGATAATTAGACGAATAAGGTGTGTAAGAGGTGTGAAAGTAATATATCGAAAGATTTGGAAAGTTAAAGTTTCGATGTACTTAATGGTGTTTCAAGTTCGAAGCTTTTAGAGGAAGTTCGTAAGTAGATTATGAAGTTGAATTGGGTTATTTGGTTACAGAGTACTTAGCTGATTATTTCATCGAATTACGTCACGGTATCGTGCGTTTTATTTCAGGGGAATGGAATTATAGTACGAAATAAAATAACATAAATATATTAAATAATTATTCAATAGAGAAGTTGCTGTAACTTTTGGGATTCTTATAAACGATATTTTTCTTTGCGTTGAATTTTTGTAATAATGTTTGTAGTTTTCGACAGCATACTACTGCCCCTATTTTATCACTGGACTTCTCGATACATTCATAAAAATTGGATATGCTGTATTCATCAATGTGATTCTAAACTATTTACAAATTTTCACAAGTTTTTCGTCAAGACTTCATTTAAATTCCAGATGCAAATTCTCACTAGTTACAATTCAATCAATTATGCTATAAATCAATGAAAAAAGTGTACATGTATCTAAAACATATCGTGTACAAAAATATTCCAATAAACCTTGAACAGAATCCCACTAATCAAGTTTTTATTTTACTTTTTCAATACACTGGCGTCGTTACACGATGCTAGTGAATATCAAAGACTGTAAAACCGGCGAAAATAGCGAGCCAGAGTAAATTACTCGGGCACCGGTATTAAATGCACGCACTCACCGAGCCGCGCGATTTTGATTTACGGCTAATTGCTCGCTGTTTTTCCGGACTTCTTAACGCGTTTTGCATCTCATGAATGACAAAGTCATTTTTACGGCCGACACCGCGCTCGTTAAATTCGCGTCCGAGCGAAAGGATAGTAGAGCATATCTTCGCGACGCTGTTCAAACTATGGATCGTGTTTGCGGATTCACGAGGACCGCAACACTCGAATCCTGAATCAAACTCATGCGAAACTAGTTCAATGAACCGACCAAAGACACTCTGGTATTTGATCTCGCCAAAGTTTGAAGAATTTCAGGTGCTAGAACGTAGAGAGCCCGTTTCTCATTCTGAATTCTTGGAATGTTTGTGAAACGTTCGTTTGTATATTCCTCCTTTATTGCATACCAGTGCCTTTCTTCCTTGGTAATTTCTACGTGTGATTTTGTAAATATCTAACGTTCTGAATGTATAATAACAATCCTGAAACATGCGTAATTTTTACTATTTTAAAATGTCGATACATTGATTCTTTTACATTCTCTTTTATCAGAATTTCGAACTATTCGAATTTGTACATATTCGTGTAACTACATAGATACGAATGATCGTGTCCGTATCTTTAATGCTAGTTTCTCTGGAAAAGATAATATTCGTGAACAAAATTATCTGCTCCCATATATTGAACAAATTAACGCATAATTTGCAAGTTCTCGTAGATTTCCTGGCGTCACAGTCATTCAATTTTTCAGCCAGAACTTTCCGCGCCTAACTAGTACCCACTAAACCACTAATCGTTATCGAGACAACTTCTATTTTGCACATTAATCGATCTACGTTTTTATCGATTCATTTTATTGCGCCTACGGTATCGTTTATATCGCCGCAATAGACATAACTCGTTAGCGCGCGCGCGTGTGCACTCACTCGTGCACACCCTTGCCGCGTGTACACGCGAATTTATTCGACCCGGTAGCCACCGTTTAAGACGCACACGCGAGTGTTCCACACCGGAATCGAACTTGTTTTCGAATCACTGTGAAACCTTTACGGATTTCCGCTCGTTTCACCGGCCAATGCAATTTCTTCGAATGTTGGAACGTTGCGGCGCACCCGGCACATATCTTATGGATGACGTGCGTCATTTGCTCAAGCTGTTTTCATTAGTTTTAATCGAGTAGTAAATCGAAGAACGAATTTTTAACCTACGAATGATTCTTAAGTAATTGTATTTTGTAAGATGTGTGAAGATAAACCTACGCGTAAGATTATTGGAAAAGAAATGACGTAAAAGGACGAGCAACTAGACTGGAATTGGTGGTTCTTTAAATACGACATTTTAGAATTTGATCTATCCGCGATAATTATTACGCCAAAATTAGCTTTCCTTGATCAAGGTGTATAAAATTCATCGTAGGATTGTTGCATTTGCTTAAATTGGAAAAATAAATTCACAAATTTCGGTTTCAAGTTTATAAGCTTGAAAAGAAATGGCGTAGACGAATAAACTGATCGACTGCAATTAGGTTCTCATTGAATGTAATCGGCTTGGTGTGAGAACTTTGTTCTATAATTTGAATTTATAAAATGTTAGATTTTTAAAGTTAATTGATCGGTTCTAAAAATAATCATTTTTATCCTTTTAAAGAATACTGGTTCAGATATATATATATGCACACGTTTGATTTTTGTTTAATAAGATACGAAAGCTAATGTCTATAAGCATTTTGAACTATATTCCGATACTGATTACATACACATCCATATACCACTTGTCTGGTTTAACATACCAATAGATGTGAAAAGCGTCCCGATTGATTTCTTATGCTTCAGATTTTATTACCATTCGAGATATAAATGTTACTGTGTTAATGAATGAAAATAATATTAATGTAAAAACCGAACATTCATTGTGTAAATTTATTTGGTCGAAAGACGGGGCATATATAAGATATATCTATTGTGGAAATAAAAATTGACATACTAGTATATTATCCAGAAAATTAATATCTTTCCAGAAAATTAAAATACTATACATACTAAAACGTAATTAAGACAAAGAAATTAATTTAAAAAAATAATAGGTGTCGCGAAAAACATTCGTACGTCTCAAAGCTTCTAATAAAATTTATGCGACATTGAATAGGTACGGCAGTAATTTGACATTTATTTTCAATCGCAATGAAAATATTTCACCAATTTAATAAATTTGATATTAATAAATAATTTATTATAATTGCAAAAATTCTAATAAAATTCAAACAATATTAAAGATTAATATTAACGTCAGATTACGCGCAAAAATAATTTTTAAAAGTCTTGTATGGAAATAAGAAGAATAATATTCAAATTTCGTGCCGTGAATCATAAAAGAAAAATGTCTTTTGTCGTCGTCGAGTCATTGTACTCCGATGGAGAAAATAAATCGTATTTAAAAAGAAGCAAAACGCTAGTGTCGGTGTGCACGAAAAATGTAGGATGTGTTGTCAGAGCGTCGATCTTTGCACTCTATGCAGGCATCATATATCACCTTTTGCACCGTTTTAAAGCTAGGCAAAGGTTTCCACAATGTGAAACTCGAGAATAACGTGAAAAATATCGAATGAAAAACATAATACTGCTGAAGTAGAAACGGACTGACAATGTCAAACTAGAGTACCATATTGTCGTGTGTTCCAATCTTTTCTAAAAATTATGAACTCGACCTACGATGTCAATCGATTAGTTAATAATATTAATAAAATTGTATATTAATTATATCGTGTGCATTAATGATTACAATATACATAATATATTAGGCAATAAATACATTTTCGTTTTCTTAAAAGAACACGTATAACGTTATTACTTTCAAGCAAAATTAATCTAACCTAAGCAATTTATTTTAATTTGCCATATGGTTTTCAATTTCTATATTTTTCGAAACGTAGGTATACGTTAGCGAAGGATGAACAAACTTATTACTCGACTCGATGATATTATACTATACGCATTCATGCATTTATGAAAGATTGCAACGTGCAAAAATACGACATGAGAAAATATTAAAAACATCTAAAATATAGTACTCTTTATAACACATCTAAACGAACCAAACTTCTTCTTCGATTCTACTTCTTCGCTTCTGATCAGAAAAATACGAATTTGCGTAAATGTTCCTAATCTAACTACAGTGGTTAATACGACTGCAAGCAGTCGATTTAGGCAGAGAAATTTTTAAGAAAATAATAAAGTCAGACACAAACTGGGAAAACCAAAGAAAGGTTTCTCATCGACAGCTTTCATTTTACTACGCGCGGCCTATTAAAATTTCAAACGTTCACAGTGTCGCCGTTCGGTTTACGCGTTATCTCGTGAAATCATTATCCCGCGAAACCGCAGCCTTCACGGCTGCCTCCGCGTAATCACTCGTTTCTCGCGAGGATGACGTGGAAAGTGAAAGAAGAAGAAAAAGAGAAGGAGAGACGACGGTGTTCGGCCACTTCTCTCCACGCTCCCGAGAATAATTTGTTTACCAAATCTGCGGTCTGTGTACGTGCGCGATACCGCGGGAAAAAGAGGAAAGAAAGACGGAGGCAGCGAACGTTTATCGCGGTTCACCGCGACGATTTATCGGCGTCGCCGTTCCTATCTCGACCGGCTTTTGATTTGAACTCTGACCAACGCGCGCACGAGTATATAACTCTTGAAAACGGCGAAACTATAACCAACCTCTCGTTCCTCGCTGTAAAGAGTCATCAAACCATCGATAGTTGGATCGTTATGACGAATATGCTGTTGGACGTGCAGGCTTTTCGAGTAAAAATGTATTGGATACTTTGTATCATTAAATAGCAATGTAAGTGTGTAGAAGTCTGTTATTAAAAATGTAGAGTTATAAAATATGAGCACGTATGATAAGATTGTGTAATGGCAGAAATTATTCTCTTTGTGACACTTTTGACGAACGGCAATGACAATGGAATTTTAGTAGAAGAATGTTTTTTCTTTTTCTCTTCTTCGTTTTTGTGAAAATGTGAGATTAAAAAGCATGCTGCATGCCTATAGGTATATGATAAGATTGCACGATGGTCTAAATTATTTTCTTCGTGACATTTTGAAAGAATGGTAAAGATAGTAGAATTTTATTAGAAGAACCGTTTCTACAAATATTTTATCCTTAGTATTATTCTTATATATAGCAGTTTCTTCCAATAAGATCCGAGAAATAAAATATGGTCCCCTTGACGCGTATTTTTTTAAAATGACATTTTGAAAGAATGGTAAAGATAGTAGAATTTTATTAGAAGAACCGTTTCTACAAATATTTTATCCTTAGTATTATTCTTATATATAGCAGTTTTTTCCAATAAGATCCGAGAAATAAAATATGGTCCCCTTGACGCGTATTTTTTTAAAATGATATTTTGAAAGAATGGTAAAGATAGTAGAATTTTATTAGAAGAACCGTTTCTACAAATATTTTATCCCTAATATTATTCTCATATATAGCAGTTTCTTCCAATAAGATCCGAGAAATAAAATATAGTCCCCTTGACGCGTATTTTTTTAAAATTGAATATTAATTGTGTACCTGTGGAATAGAACTACGAATTAGTATCGTGTAGGAAATTGTGATCATCTTCCGTTATGAGATTTGTGACGTTAATAAAATAATAATAGAATGATAAGTAGCTATGATATATACAAATAAATGAACTCGAAAAAAGAGATTACTCTAGGCCTCAAGTAGTTCTAAATTAATCATATTCGTTTAATGCTTTAATTATAGTGATTTTAGTTTCAAAATATCTATAGATATAAGCACGTAATCATTTCTATTTTAAGAATAACTATTTACCTTGATGATATTATAACATGAAGACAGATAAGGATATAACTCTTTGAGATTAACCTCATATTAATTTAAATATTTATGTTGCGTGTGCGTGCAATGACATCGTAGGTTTATGCGAAACAATTACATGAAAAGCTTCTTAGGATATTTTAATTATATTATTTCAAACGAATAATAATTATGCTCTTTAAATTACACTTTCTAGGGTAAGAAACTAAATATCAGGAAGTATTACATCCACTAATGTTTACTTAGATTCTTGAACAAAAAATAGGTGTAATTTTGAACAATACGATGGTTAAACTTACTGAACACCTGCTACCTAATTATCATGTTAAAAGCATAAGTGCTACAATGCTGTGAATGGATCGGAATTGTTTGGAATTTTGTTCCGACGGTGTTACAATGAGAACAAAAGGCAATCCTTTTGGATAGGCTTTTAATATTCATCGGCACGTTACTTCTTTCAACGGTGATGAATATATATTGTCGTTGCAAGTGCGTCAAACCGCGCATGATTTATCAAGCATTGACCGCTTACGAATATCGGGAAGTGTGTTGTGCAAGCATGCAACCGCAGGATACTTTTATGGGTTTCGAAATCCCATGCACGCTGCCAGGAATTCGAAAAACTTCCATCGCTTTGCAATATTGCGCAAGACATCTTGTAAATTCTCAAGTAAGAATTCCTCCAATTTCACAATTTTGCCATAAAATCAACGAAACAGAATGTGGCGGCGCGTTCCAACCTGTTAAAAAATTTTGTTACGTTTTCACAGTGGGATGAATGCCTATTTCGCTTTGCAGTGTCTTTTGACAGATAGGTACAACGGTCTATATAAATTCCTTGACTTTCTTTTCGAATATCTTCTTGTATTTCAACATGGCATACAATTCGATGTGAATCAACCTTTCACTTCACAAGCATTTATGAATTCCTTCCTTTTCTTTTCCAATAACATTTTGTATTTGAAAATATCATACATATCGACGTGAAACATTTAACATTAGGTATTTACTTTTGAAATAACCTTTGACTCTACACGGGCATATAGATTCCTTAATTTTCTTTTCCAATACTTTCTTGTTTTTTAAAATACCATAGAAAACCACGTGTAACATTTGAACATCAGCTCAATCATGAAACGACCTTTCACCTCGTAAATGCCTACCCTAAGTTCAATTGTTTCTTCTAATGTGTCTCTTTATTCTAAAATCAAATAGAAAATTACATACACATACGTTTAAATTGATTTCATTTGGAAAACATTTTGAAACCTTTCATTCTAGAAATATGTATAATTTCCTTGATTTTCTTTTCCAGTAACTATGTTGTATTTTAAAATATACAATGTTACGTGAAACGTGTGAATATGATTAGTTTTGAAATAACCTTCCTAATTTTGAAGTAAACTTCACAAGTAGATTCTTTCATTTCCTTTTTCAGTATTTTCTTGTATTTTTAAATATCGCACAAAGTCACGTGAAACATTTAGACATGATCAACTTCGTAATAAGCTTCCACAGAAATTGATCATTACCGTTCCTTCAAAAACATTAAACCATCTACTAAAAAAAAAGAAAGAACAAAAATTTCAACATTCATCGCGTTACTAAGGAAACAGGAACCGTTTAACTCCTCAACTACATGGTTATTAAAATATCTCCTTACCTGTGTATTTTATTTTTAATATTCTCCCAATGAAGTACACAAATTATATACCTCTGACGCTGTTACACGTCAAGCTAAAAAATCATTAAATCAAAGTTGAACACTTTTAATCACCGCTACTTAAAAATTCAACCCATAATACCATCGGTGATTCGCCGAGCTGAACAGAGCTCATATCATCTAATAACTCTTATACACACCTTCTACATGAAACTTTTACGCGTCCCCATCCAATCGAGACTCGTTTACTGCGGATTGTAATCGCTATATCTGTTTTCACACTCGATACCAACGTTAAGCTGCGTTCTCACTGAAGCAACAACGAGCAACTCTCTGTTGCCTATCGTAGACAAATGCCTTTAAGTGTCCTTAACAAATATCGAACTATAGATAATATTTCCTGCACAGCGGATTAACAGAATCAAAGGAACATTTGGATTTTGTTTCGGTTTGAAAGTGGCACGTGTTCCTACAAACAAGTTGTTCACGTGTAAATTTAACAATTAATCGAAGAAGACTTGATCCTTACGGCAACGTTTATCGTTATTAGTGATAAAAAAAAATAGTATGGATTCGACAGTCTTAAAGAACATCACGGTGGTATGCTATTTAGAAACAGACTGAAGAAAAACGACATATTTTAACAAACGAACGACGCCATCGAAACATTGTAAGATTATTAAATTCGAATTTAAAATATCTACTTCGGCATTGATCCTATTATTACAAGAATCTTAACACATTTCGCACTGTAATACCGAGAAATCAATTTTACTGCAGTTCGCGCATATTCTCGGAAAATATGTCAATGTCTACGGAATGAGAAACGTCGGCTCGCGTACCAACAACTTGTTAACTACACCTATCAGACAGCAACAATGCATTGTGAAACACGACGAATTGTACACAATGAAGGAACATTTTCTTCTATCACCATATATTGTCACGCGTTTCTTATTTTTCTTTGGTCTTCGTTGCTCGGAATAGCACACACAGCACGAAAACGTAAATAAACCTAGTGAAACATTGGACAGCATTCAGCACTCTCTTTTTCGAGAGACACGAAACGTCAACAGAAAGTTTCTCATTGTTGCTTCAGTGAGGATGCAGCTTAACATTTTTTTCTGTAGCTACGTAGCCAGTTGAGGCCAAGCAACCAAAACCCTCTATCAAACCACCTAACTCTCAGTTATTCTTATCGCTGTGCCTGGCTCCTTGTAAATATCCAGAGGCCCATTGTGCTTTCTTACGAGTGCATTTCTGGCGTACAATTAAGCCGGACACGAGCTACGTGTAATGACTCTCTCTCTCTCTCTCTCTCTCTCTCTCTCTCTCTCTTTCGCATCTCGCTGCCACATATGCGTGTACCTTACGATTGGCTATTCGCAGCTGCACGCGAAAACGAGATATCGTAATTGGAGAACGTCCCACCGTACGATAGAACCGCCACTGAGAGACGTCCGAGCCAACTTTACGGTATCGTGCCGACGCGATCCTCGTTTCGCCTGCATTTTACACGAGCCGTTTCTCCATCAGGGACTTGTTTCACCTCTGACGAGTATAGACAACGTTGTTGGCCGGGAAACGTAGAAACAGGCCGTGTTTGCCAGACTAATTTTCACGGTTATTTCGCCGGGAACGCTTTTCGGCAAAGATCGGAGTATCTGTTCGAATCGTAATGACTAGTTTGAACGATTAAGTTGTTGTTGATGGTGGTATTAGTAGATAAACGGAGTTTAATCGTCGGTTCAAACGTATTGGTCTGGAATCGACTCTTCACGTGCGATCGCTAACTGGAGGATGCAGTAAATTACGCGGGTATTTGCGATTCGATCTTCTTATTTAGATTTGGTTTTGTCTCCTTTGAATACCCGTTTTTGTATGCCTGGTTCGAGTGTATATAATGCTCGTAAATATCAGAATATTTTGATGGAATTTTATTAAGATGTAACAGATTTTTATTACATAGGAAACGTTATAGCGTTAAGTTACTAATAATATATCGGTATTAAATTTTGCGATTCGTCGATGTGTTCTTTGCTTGTACTGATTACAATGATGTCTTCATGAATTTGAAGGAACGATTTTATAAAAATGCTTCATAAAGCTTGATAATTATAAGTGTTAATTGTATCTATCATTGCGCGTTAGTTCTTAAAAATGAATTTTATCGTGTCATGATAATGTTTAATATTTACTGTGTTTGGTTGAACAACCAGTATCGATAAATTGCATATCGATGTTTCACGAAGGAATTTTTTTCAATTAATACCAGTTAAAAATTATAATCTACGATATATAAATGTAACAATAATAAGAACCAAAGTTATTATGGTAATGAAATATTTGCATTTCTTTGTTAACTTTATTCAAAGAAATTTCAATATCAACATAATTTCTTTAAATTAAACATAAACTTCAAATTGAATTATTACACAATTACAACACGAAATTAAATTACTTTCGCTCGATCCGATAATCCACTAAAATATATAACGCAGCTCATGTATATATACAACATTTTCGTTAGTACAGATTTATTTATAAAATACTGTATTCCTTGTACATGCGATACCGTAGGTATCAAATCTAAATAATCTAGGAAAAAGAACAAGTTGGAAAGAAAGTAAAAATAGTTGGATAGCTTACTTCATAGGAAGCATCGCAGTTATCTTAATCATACACGAGTGAAGTAAAGTGGAACGAGTCGTGGTTCGAATGCTCGCGAAGCTCGTTATAATCTCGCGGTCAGCTCCTGTTTATCTGTAAATGCTTGACGCCGTGCCAATTTAGATACCGGTTGACACTAACCGATGCCGTATTTTACAGTGTTGTTCGAGAAAGCTTCCAAATATACCCAGCCGACACAATATTTTCCTTATTTTATAATGATAACTTTCCACGATACACCAGTTACCATCGCACGCTTCTTCCAGCTCTCGTTGAACGACCACTAGATATAGATTATAATTTTTAACTCGTATTAATTGAAAAAAATTCCTTCGTGAAACATCGACATACAATTTATCGATACTGGTTGAATATTAAATATTAAGGACTATTAGGAATTGTTTTGGTTTTAAACAGTGTCGAATGAGATCCAATTAAAAATACCCTTCGCGTCTAATGTGTTACTTACGACTGGATAAATGTTGTTCGCAGTAAACGACTACAAAGAGATTAAGGAATTGCAAATAACGTGTGTAGGACTAATAAAAGGCGACCATAATCAAGATAAATACTGTTCCATAAGTAGGAACGGATTTACTTCGTGCCAAAATGAACAAATCCTAAGACTTTTTGAAATATACGGAAAACCAGTTTCGTACAGAACCTTTTACGTTCTTTTTCTACACAAAGCTTGAGCGAATTATTTTGAATTCCATTCGAGATAACACTAATAAAAGGGGAATCAGATTAGTCTTTTTCCACGTGAATATACAACGCAGGAAACCGATCGCGTTATCTAAAGTTAGATATCTTCTGGTTGATTTCCATTTTTCAATGTTCTCGCCGGCATAATTGAACGGGCAAAATAACGTATCCTACGGATACGAATTGCAAATTAATATCATCAGCATAGAAATCTCGGGATCTCCCTTCGAACTAGAAACTTTCCTCGCGATCGAGCATTTTTGTCAAATCGCGAATTAATATCGTTGGCACAGAAAATCATTATTTCCTGCCGCAACCGTTTCTACCGATTCGAACGCGTTGGTAGAAATCGGTTCTCCTGGTCGTTTTCGAATCGCGAACTTTCCTCGGCAATCAGCATCGCCGATATCTCTGTAAACAAATTCTTCATCTCGCGCGATAGACGTTTCCGTAATTGTCTCGAGGAAGCAATTTTCTTCGATCCATCAAGAATCGTTGGAAAGCGATGTTCGAGATTACTCGTCAGTGACATTTTCGAGTTATAGTTGCTCACGAAAGTATCGCAACAGTTATAGACACCTTTTACGAATATATTCACGGTGTCATAGGAAGCATTTACATTAGCACTGTTATGACAATCAATTGTCATGGTTATATTGAGAAAACTTGGAACAAGTCTGATAGTATATATAGAAATTGAAAGATATTTAATACAAGGACAAATACATATTTCGCAAAGATCACAAAAGTATTTAGACGATCTATTATTTATTATATTAATAAATCTCGATATTCAGTGGGACCATATTTAATACTTGTCATATGTTCGAAAAGTTCTATTTATGTTGTATACAATTTTTTACTAGACATATATTAATAAAATATATTTAATACATTTGCAATAACTGTGTTGTAATTTCTATACTCACTGCCAGAATGTTTCAAAATTTTATCGGTATGGTCGTGAAAGTCACGACAGTGTTCAATGAAATTTAAAGATTCATTGTATTTTTACGTTTTAAATTCTCTATGATAAATGTTCAAATATTTATAGAAATCTTCTGTAAATACAAAGATTGGAATTTCTATATACATTCTCAAAATGATTTCTTTCAACAATCATGACAGTCGTGTCTCATCACAGTTACACCGTTGATGAGTATCGATAAGAGTTTCTTATAGTAACTGTTTAAATACTTTCGTGAGTCACTGTAAATTCACCGATTGGGCCTTTCGATCGAGGAAAATCTAGTCAAACGACGAAGTTTAGGCATCACTGATGACGATAATCGCGCAGAACAGCGATGAAGCGATCCTGACAGTCGACGGGCCGGCACTTAACGTTGATGGGGAATTGATTGAAATTCTATTTCGCTTGGACGCTCGTAATGGATGTTTCGTTTCGAACGTTTGTTTTCTACGCCGAGGAGAAAGGAACGTTCGATGATTTATGTCGCGATTTCGAGAGGGAGAGAGAAAAAAAATAACTACATAAAAAGAACAAAATCCGCGCACCGTTTAGTTGCGCTCGAACCAGCGAAACTGCTGAGTAACAGAGTGATTCCTAGCCTGCGTGTCTGGCGATTTAAATTTACCACTTCGTTCTGTGATATATTGTGAAATCAGTAGTCGATAATCAATGTTGCTATCAATCATAATTAGCGTCTGTAATGGACGAGCGAAAGGTGGATTGTTCAGAGAAATGTTTCTTCGTTCTTCGTCTCTTTGTGCGATCGATGCGCGCACCAAATGTATCTCGTTTTACTTATTGCTTGAAGATCTTTCTTTGGATATTAATATTTCGTTATATACTTGATAACAATCCAATAATTATTTCGTTATACACACATATAACAAAATATTTATTGTAAATTTGTAAAATGATAAAATAAGGGAATTTTCGTTAGCGCCCGATCAAATTAATACTTATCGATTGAATTCATTTATATGAACTTCATTTATATCGTAACGTGAGAAACATAGCGAACTCTTACATGAACTATAATTATAAAAACTGATCATCTTCCAATGAGTTCAGCAAGATACAGCGAAAGGTTTCACAGCTCTCGTCAATTTGTATCTCTATTCGAAAGCATCTTTGATTTTTGTCTTATCATCTTTCAGTGCTTTTTTAACGGAATATATTTATTATCTAAAATATTAGATAATTGGTAGCACGTTGTCGTTATGATAATTATTAGCATCTGTGAATACGTGTACAATTATTTCGCATTATCTTCGCGTATCTACTTAAATTAAGTCATGAATTCGTAAACCTGATGCCTAAAGTTGCTTACCTATGTACAAATCGTACGATATTCTTTGCGACTGCATCTACCATGAAATATTGCCCGCGGCTAATTCAGGAACGGCATTAAACATGGCTAAACCGAAAAAAATTCAATCAATTGCTTGCTGACACAAAACAACTTACAGCGACTGAAATATTGCCGACATCGTCAATCACTCACGTACTCTCAGCATTCTGTTACTATTTAATGCGACAAAACAAGCAAAAACCATCTAAAATTATTCGAACTACATTTCCTAGAGCCTCTATCGTCGAAGCCGACTAATCTCGCAAAATCAACTACATAAATCGAATAATCCACGTTCGGGGGCAAATGGTTTTCGAGGATCGATAAAAATATTTCGAACTGTCATCGTATAGGGTAAAAAGCAGTCGCGGGTTCCTCGTGTATCGCACGGCTACGACCGTGGCTCGTTGAAAAAAGCGAATTACATTAGTGTAGTACACGCGAGAGTCCACTATGTTTTCTGCGACTCGATGACGACCACTCAACTTTCCCAACCTGGGTTAAGCGTCAATTCTTTCCAAGCCTAAAAACCATCCGGACGGCCAACACCATAGATAGATGTCTAGCAACGTTCACGTTCGTCTCTCGATGAGTTCCCAGTAACCGCGAGGTCAACACTCACATCGGGACATGTTTGGTCGATGAGAAAACCGGGCAAGAGGAAAGAAACTTAATGACGGAAGGATCTTGGCCGAATGCGTTTACGTTTGCCACGTACACCTGCGCATACCATCATTTTCTTTCCATCGCAAACGAATTCCCGGATTAGGCCGAAGGAAAAAGAATCTCTTAGGTCCGATGAGATGCGAATGCATGTAGATCCGATCGAACGTGGTTCAACGTTTGCAAATATGAGATGTACGTACCTACATACGTGTGCATAGAAATAGTATGCATTCGAACATACGTCGTAAATTATAAGTATGTGTGACGTTTAAGATAAGAGACAACGTCAGATATTATTCTGTTTATATTATTGTACGAAACGTCTATTTGGACGCTTTCCAATTGATTCCACGTGTAGATTGCAGTAAAGAATATATTAGTTCCTGACAATATGGTTTATGTACATAAAATTAAATGTTGATTTATACTATTTTGCTTCGCGTATTATTCGTTTGAGATAGCGTTGGAAGTTTGCCAGTATTCTCTTTGTAACGGAGCAATGAATATGCATGAAATTCGTGTTATTTCTCTCTTACCAGGCTAAACTTACTGTTTTCGTGGTATATAACATTAACTTTTAATCACAATGTTGCTAATCAATGCGCTACGATCTTTAATCTTCTAAATTTTAGCGACGTTCGAGATATACGTCGTAGAAATCTCTTCGTACAATCTATTTCTTTAATTCTGTTTATAGAAATATGAATACGAAGGTAGAAAATGATGACAAAGAATGGTAAAAAAGTAATCGAAAAGATGGTATTTAACGGTAATGGAAAATGAAGTGTAATCGATATTATTATATTTATGACAAATGAAATATAATTGGTAATATATAAGAATACAGCAACTGGTATATGGTATTTAAAGTAATCATTATTTTATAATTATTATAAAATCCACAATCAATCTGTTTATTATTATATTCCTTGATTAATAATTACTACAATTAAGTATACCAACTATTTACGAATAAACCATTAACCGTAATAAATCTAACAAAATCAATATACCCAACGTTATTTGATAGATCCCAAATTTAAAACTTCTGTAACGTACAATAGAACGATAATAACATTCACACGTTAAATTTCTCGATAGCTTGGACCTGGAGGCGCATCGAGGCGAAGAAAATCAATCAGTTTATGCTTTTTATTAATCGCATGGCGAGTGCTGTAGGTCTGCCAGAGTCCATCGACAGGGATCACGCGACTACCCGAGAGGCTAGAATTAAGTGTCGGGATAATAAGCATGAATGACCCGGCTGTTAGCCAGGTATTTGGTTACCCTGCCCTCAGGGAACATAGGTCAGCATCGTCGTCAGCGATTTTAGGGCGACTCGCCGTACCAAGATGTTGCTGAATCACGCGAGAACGACCGGTCGTACGCGACGTTCGTAAATCAATTTGCTACCCGGTGTTCTGCTCGTGATCCTGTACGATGCTTGCGCTCGCTTTCATCGCGGCAAAATGACATCGATTAGAAACCTAATCGATACGTCTTGAGAAATGTGTGTTGGATAACATTTTTTTAATTATAAGGTATATAAAAAGATGGATTTTTAGGGAAATTAGAAACTTTTAACGATGATTCTGTAGAGAACGTGGAGAAATGTTCAAATTTTTGTTCTTGTCATTTCCAAATTTGACGAAATATCGTGATAATAGCTTTTGTATAACAATTTAGAGAATTTTTTAATTTTTACTTTCGCGAAATTTTATGTAGTTTTCTTTGGCCACCGATATTCGTAATTATAGTTTGGTACGTCCGTATGATTTTTGTATCCATTTAATAATAATACCTAAATTTGTCGATTAATTTTCATTGTAAAATATACTCTAATCTTTCTTTCTCTCTTTACGTTAGAGTTTGAAGACGAGAGATA
Source organism: Bombus affinis (assembly GCF_024516045.1). Classification (NCBI taxonomy): domain Eukaryota; kingdom Metazoa; phylum Arthropoda; class Insecta; order Hymenoptera; family Apidae; genus Bombus; species Bombus affinis. Next base: position 4,114,608 of record NC_066344.1, on the reverse strand, counting down.
TTTGAATAATTGTTTCTTGAAAGATGAAGGAAAATGTTAAGAGCTTTCCGTAATATCAGGAATTAAATCAGAGTTAGAAGGTTAAATTAACTTGATAAGTTTTTCGCCAAACTTTATTATTACGTCGTTGTATTACGTTAATTAATTGATAAATAAGAAAGACTGGAGAAGCCCTTGGCAGATTGTTATACTTTATATAATCTCGGAAAAGCTTGACATTTTTCAAAACAAAATATTCCATAAATCGTGAATATCGTCGAAAAATTTGATCACGGACTTGGAAAAGTAGTTACCGCCTCTTCTCCTTTTGTTTTCCCTTTCATCTTCCCTTCTACTTTCCCTTTCGTGTTTCCTTTCAATTTCCTTTCACCGTTTCTTAACAGATGAGCATATATCGAAAGATTGACCAATCAGACTAATAAAATGGTCATAAACTGCTTACTACATTAAATGAATAACCTGTGACAAAACTCTCCACGCCAGAAACATTTGCCTCACCTATGAAATTTCAGCGCGTTGTCCCTAATGAGAATCTAAATATTTTCTTAAATCGAAAATTTTGCAAAACTGCAAAAGTATAATCTCAGAATATAACAACACGTTATTTTGTTCATTTGTATGGAGATCAAGCATCGTTTCTTGTTATTTTTAGTTGACACTAAACAAGATTTTCATGATACATTTAACTCAACTACGAAACAACAAATTAAATATAATTAATACAAAGAAAGATGTAATGTCTAATTGTTTCAAATCACAATTATTACTAGTCTAATCACAGATCAGTTAAGAGAAACAGAAGTAGAACATTCTATCAATTATTTCCAAGATGTTGCCACAAATTACATTAATATGAATCCCATAGATTACGTTATAATCAGCCATATTATTAACATTTAATTTAAAATATTGATAATATCATTGATCGGGTAAACTCGGTATTTGAAGAAAGAATTGACATTGAGATCGAAAATTGACGAATTTTTGAAATGTAATCAATATTCTATCAACATTCCGTAATTAATATTACCTGCATATGATCAGATTTCACTATTTTAAACCATATTCGCAACGTTGATTCGATTGGAAATACAGTGGAGCTTATCGTATCCGAAAATAGGCGGATAAAAATGATAGAATAATGGAACTTCTGAACAATAGAACTATCACCTTTCTCTAATACTACATTTTACTCGTTCAAATAAAAATCAAGAAAATTATCAATTTGTTTCAACATTTCAAAAACCCATACATTTCTGACTGCTAAACTGCATTTTCGGCATGAGACAATCGATATCCCTATCATTTCCATTTGATTTTTATGCTCGAATGTAATGATCATGTAATAATAGTATTTATAACAACAAAACGCATCTGTTACTGGCAGACATTCTGTTCGGATAACAAAATATTGCAACAGTAGAACGGATGACTGTACTGTATTTAACAATAAAGAAAAAAGTTAATACATAATCAGATAAAGAATATCTCATAGCCTACAACAAATTGGTTGTCGTTACGCGAGCTATAATTTTATAATCAAAATATATGTTGTCAAAAATAAGCAAGTATCCAGATATCTTTGAGTAACAAGCAACCAGTGGATATCCAAACGAGACCATATCCGACCTGCAAAATGATCTGATAATCGCCAAGCTTCATCCTGCAATCGTTCGGTTTCGTTCACATTTCCCATAATCTTTTACTCAACTCTCAGCCCAGAAATCATCCTGTTGCGGATCAATCTTGGTAACAGTGAAAGAAGGTGGCAACCACGAAAGGTCCCGTTTGTTACGTGGCATCGGCATCCGATCTCGACGATGAGAAAAGAGCAACACAGTTGAGCATGAGCAGCCGCTTTTGCGCAATTTCCCTGTGGCCAGTGCCTCGTACAAGCGGCGACGTTAATAAGGTGTTAGCCGAGCTCGCGCATAATCGAGGAACACGGAGCATAGGATACGACGACGTTGCAACAAAGCGACGGTGACGGGTGCAGACGAGCCATATCCGGGACGTCGGCCAATAAAATTAATCGCTTTTGCTACATCGCCTGAATAATTTATGCTCGCTGCCGTGTCTAGGAATTGGCCGATCATCGTTCGGGACGTCGTCCGTGGCGTTCCGCTTGCGACATACACGGTCTTCATGGAACACCGAGGCCTCATTTGTATTCGTCACCACCACGAAAAATCATCTAGCCATCGACTTGATTATTTTTTTGGATGACGACTCCAAGTAAAGATCAACGGACGACTCGAAATACAGATCGAAGATCAATGACTTCGATCAATGGCTGGGAATTTGACGAACAAGATTTATGATCTCTAGTACGCTATATTTGAAACTCGTAGTGAAGAAGAGGAAAGGTAAAATACGACCACCGCTTAGGTGTTTGAGAATTTAGAAATCTTGTTGTTTGTTTAGTACAATCTTTGGAACAACGAGATAAAAGGAAGATCATCCTCGATAGCGAAGAATCGAAGATCCGTGAGAACAAGATTCGTGAATTTTAATATGTATGTGGGGACATTGAACATAATCGAGAGAAATTCATTTGCGTCTATAACGATGAGTCAGAAGCTTGAGAATTCTCGCGATGACTTGAAAAATTAAACAATACCATTTAATACGACGTGCAGGAAATTTATTAATATTTACGTGAACGTGTTAGAAGTTTGCAATATGAAATTTGTAAAATGTTGTGTTGTTTGAAATATTAATGCTTCCAAAGTTATACCGGAATAAACCAAAATCTCGTAAACTTAGATTCTAGAAACAAACTTTTCACAAATTTAACCAGATAACAAACTATTATGTTGATTTAACTATTGCACAAAGTTTCTTAGAACTTCTTGGGCAACCAGTACGAGTCTAGGATGGTACTTTTGCGGATCATTCGCTTAGAACTGATGTCTTTTTTTATCCTGAAAGTATCGCGATGGCCGCATGTCGTTGGCTCGTAAAAGCTGTCTACGTGCCAATTGGAAGATGCTTCCGTTTAACGTCTTCGTTGTTAGACAACAATGCTTCCTTCAGTCGTGGTATGCATTATTCAACGCATCAGGAAATCTGCTTCAGCACTTGAAGAGATTGACTCTTCCTCCGTAGATGGTTTCCATTTACTCGGTATTTTTCATATATTACCGAATCGAAGATACAAACAAGTTACGCTCGTTGAACGTCGTTGCTATTTTAATTGTTTCGCTTTTCTGGTAAATTGACGATACGATGATATGATATCGATATATGGAATATAAATTGGAAATCAGAAAGTTTTCAAAAATTACTTAGTGAAGTTCGCTTTACGTCGAATATATACGTAAAGTTTTGCAATATTTAAATATACCTCGTAAGAAATTATTTACTACCATGCGATGCAAATTTCATCGACAGTAAATGCATTCTACTTGTAACGTAACAGGTCGATGGGTAATAAATAGCATTTCATTTCTACATGAGGAATTTCATTTACTTACTATCATAAGCGAAGAAGGTATTTCACCTTATGCAAAAAAAGATTATAAATATTTTCAATCTCTATCAGCATTTCTTCCACTTTAAAGGCTATCCAACACCCGCTCAACGCGAGATTCTTTTCCATCATATTGTTACAAATAAAGAAACAAGTCAAGATGCGTATGAAATACCAACTTCAAAGTGGCTTCACCTCACAAAACTCATTTTCATTTTAACTGAACGCAACAAAAATCATAGATCGTTTCCATCACTTTCTGTTCACGGTAAAATGAACGCCACTATACAGGATCCTCCAAAAGTCCTGCAACGGTTAAATATCCCAAAAACAAAAGCATTTTTGAAACAAATATTTCAGACAACAGTTTTCAAATCTTAAAAGTTGTATTGCATGGTCATATCCGTTTGAGCTTGAGCCAAGGATCAAGCTGACGTCGAGGTTAGCATGATTTTTTTAATGGTATACCCTATTTTTTGTCACACAATGTTAGAGCCGGGGGCAAGATCTTCCAAAACACTGGTTGATGACCTTTTCTTGATAAAAATTATCTGATTTATGAGCATCGAAAGAGGTAGTGACGCCGGCATTAGCATTATGCAGGATGTATCGCGTGGTCGTTGCGTATTTTACACCTCTTTGTATGTATGCATGAGTCTTTATCGTTGTGCTTTGTATGTGTTTGGTCGAGTGGTGCTTAATTAATGAGACGTTCAATCTGATGTCTATCGACTGTTTGACGATCCCTTCAATCGTACATACAAAATTACCGACTACATTTATTGTAGTAAGATCTTTTGAAAAGATCTCCAGTCGTCAGCTTTAACTGTACATGATAAAAAGTAGGCTGTATCATTAACGAGAATCGCGTTAACCTGGACCTGAGTTTGGTCCTACCATTCAAGGTCAGACGAATATGACTATTCGGTAGGACTTTCAAGACCTTAAAACTTTCGTCTCAAACATTTTTGTCAAAAGTACATTGTTTTTTAGATAATTTCCCGTCCCGGAACTTATGGAAGACCTTGTATAACTTCTCCTTTAACGAAAAAAGGTATCCAACGTTAAGAACGCGTCGACGATCGCGAGGTGATTTGGCGCGATGTTTCAGAAATTCCATCCGGCCGTTAGCGAGATATTTATGCCGAATAGCCGGCACCTGGGTCATCAAAGTTCGTAAATATGCCATCGATCGCAGATTGAACGTCCCTGGCGCGGCGATGGTAAACAGCGAAGATCGTCGAACCTATCCAACCGAAGAGTAAAATAAAATTCAATTAACACGGTTGCGGCAGGGTAATTTCAGAGGCGCTGCAACCGCGTCTTTGTTGCCGCATTGGCCAACGATAGCGGCCCATCTTCCTTGAGTCTATCTGGTTTCCTCGGCTCGTATCATCGACGACGTGTTTTGCTGCCTTTGAATCGGCCAAGTATTACAAACACCTGCCGCAATTTACTGTAATCCGCGTGCAGTGGTACGTCTGTTTTCCACGTCATCAGCGTTAACGGACGCTTCGCGGTTGAAGCGCGAAGAGAAACCGGTTTTCCCTTATTTTAACCGCCTCAAGTCTTCTATATTATATACTACTGTTGTACATATATATATGTATATGCGACTATGCGTCGCGTATATCTCACGAACACCGCATCAGTGGTGTAATTATAACATTACTGGGATTTAGCGGCGCGCGATCGGTAGTGGCCGCTTGTTGGAAGGCCGTCGCGCTTTGATACAGAGTTGATGCGTGTTTAGCCGGTTAACCTTTCGCAAGTTATGCCATTTTGATGCATTGGTAGCTTGTTTCGCCGTGGAGGATCGTGTTTTCCACCGTGGAAGTGGTAGCTAAGCCAATGTCTTTATTACTATAAACGAATTGTAATCTTGTTGCTCCGTTCTCTCCTTAATTAGTTTTGAATTGCTTCAGCTCTTTTATCTCTACTTGTTAATACGATAATGCGACCATTGTAATTGTTTAGTTCTTGACGAAGTTTCTCTGATGTTACAGAATACGTGAGAGTGATCGTAACCGTAGAAAGTAAATCTTTTTATTTTCAAACAAACTGCGTAAACTTCTTTGTATCCTTTGCTTTTGGAAAGACTGTTCGTAAATTTTGTGAAAGTAAAATTTGTCTTTGTAATCTGGACTTTCTAGCGTTAGCCTCCAGCTCTAGTGTTGGTTTCTAATTTGCGCCCTTTTTCTTTTAATAAGTAAGGGTGTGAATGATCATCGATCATTTTCCCTAGCAAACACAACGTTCTTTCTAGAACGAGAATATTTCTTTCGATCTTCCACTTGGAAGATATAACGTTGGTTATTTTCCTCCGAACCAAGTACTTTCTGACCCTCGATTCTTCTAAGCTATTTCCAGTTTTTCCTTGCTATAGTCTCTATATGAAATAATGAAATGGTACTGAACTGAACTTTCCAAGTATCATTTTTCACAAAAAGCTAATACTCGAGCGCTTCACCAAATCTCTTCTCATTGGATTTATTCGTTTCATTGCACAGATGACTACATTGGTAGATTGGAAAGATCTCCTCGTCTATTTCATTGCGTAACAGCTACATTGTACATTGATATATTGCTTTTCAGTAGATATTACGCTCATCAACCTCGGCACACGTAAATTATAATCGACGTAAGTGCAAGTCTATCGATAATTATCCAACGCACAGTGTTCGACGATTAGTTGCTTCAGTCCAGCGTTAACACGTTCGTTGTATACGATTCGAATTTGACTACGTAACAAGGATGATACGTACACCGAGTAAGTAAGCGAGGAATGTGGGCGATCATTTCATTCGTGGTAAAAAAATGGCGAGAACAAAAGTGGAACGACGTACGAGTCCCTCGAGATCCAAACTGATCAACTCGACGTCTTATTAATTTTCCAACTTCGTTGCCACGCAATTTTAATGCTCAATCGTGAAAAGACAAATATCACGACTAACTTTAAAATAATTCATACAAAGGATATGTTTCAAAATGATTTATCAACAATGATTTATCAACGCGAACATAACATTACGGTTACTGTTAATCCAAGGTCCAGCTGATTATATACATGCTACCATAACTTATAAAGGATGACACACGTGCTTAAAAACGGAGAAAAGAAAGAGATGTGCAAACAACAAGCGTCGAGAAAATACTGAAATAACCGTAGGAAATGGCTCGTGACTGAAAAATGCGTTCAATTTTCCACGAATTCTGTCATTACTCCGGGGTGAGACTCGTCGAGAGGAGAGTTTCTGTGTAACCTGGCTACGGTAGCCATTACGAACAGGATTAGCCGTTAAAGAGGCAGCGTTTAGCAGCGCACTCATAAATCACGTGGAAGCGACAAGCAATTATAATAACTATCGTCGGCTATAGACGCATAAATAAAATAGTAGAACCCCTCGGCTAGGTAATGAGCCGTGCGAAACGGGATGCGAACCAGTTTCTCGACTCGTTAATCGCGACACGGGCAAACAGGGAAAGGTACTTTCATGGAAAAGATCGTCGCGACCGACGAATATTCGTCGAGTGTCATTTTTTTTCAAAAACAGCACGGATATTAATTCCATATTTTGAGAGATTGGAAGCAATCGGTTCAATAAATTTGTTATGCCGGTCGATAAATCACGAGCAACCCTCGAAAGAAGATTATTAAATTGTTCGAAAAATGTATATAAACTCTGTAAAAAATATTTTGTACGGAGAAATGAAGAAATAGAGAAAAAGAAGAGAGAGATAAATTCGTCAAGGTGGTCCAAGAATTACAATGGGAAATCAAATAATAATTATTAGTTTCGAAAAATTCATAGTGTCTCTGGCAGTCGATTTATGTTATCATATAATGCATGTTATGTTATCTACTATGTATTTTTGCAAAATATTGCTTCATAAGAAGGTTGCTTACAACTGTAATTAACGTCTAACTAGCCATTAATTAACATAGTTACTTAATCGAGCCAAGCGACCCAAAGTAAATAAGGACTTCAACGATTATATTGGCTGTAAACTGGTTTGTATTCTTATCTTATAACATAGTAACCGCAAAACCATTACCGCGTTTGATAGTTTTCTATTATAACTTTTTAATAAAGTTTTAAATCACCTATGTTTATGTTGCATTTTTCGTTTAATAATATCTATAAAATACGCTAACAAAGTTCGATTATTAAACGTTAGGTCAGTTATTAACCTATCAGCCATTGAATTGAAAATACTAACAACTCGATAAAAATCACTAATGAAAGTTCAGAATTTGTTGAATTATTTAATTTAATAAAAATAACCACAGAATACTATCCTTATGTTTTATTCCACACTGATCGTAAAATAAAATTAGAAATAAATATCTTTCCACTAAATCATTGAAATCGTTTAGAAGAACAATCCAAAGAATGCTCTTCTTACGAAGTGAAATTACAAATAAGTAGCTATTCGCTAAATCGCTTAAAACCATTGAAAAAAAAGGAGAAAGAAAAACAGTTCAAAGAGTGCTACCAGTGTTTAAAGTTACTCGTCGCTCGAGTCTCATATTGGATCGCCAATCGCGTCTCAACGCCAACTAATATTTCGGTCAAGTATTTTGAAATGCCAATGGTAATTGCTGTTCGCTTGTCCATGCATAATAGTTTTTATAGTTCCATTAATTTCGCCGCAGTGTGTCGTCGCTCATGAAAGGACGCCTTTAGTTTTTAATATGAATGTTGCGATGATTGGCAGATCGATTCATACGAGCGTGAATTAGAGACAATATTTTATTGCAACGCGGCTTCTCCAGCGATACGTTATTGCTTCATAAACGATGATTCCTGATCTTTAACCGTGCTCCCGCAATCATTCCGAGTACGAGCCGGTGTTATTTACGGGCCACATAAATGCCAATTACGTATCAAGGCTCATAATGTGCATAGTCTGATAAAAATTCGATTCATCCCGCACGTTTGAAAAAGGGTTGGTATAAAAGATAAATTATGATGAAACGTTTTGTAGGTACTTGTCTGATGTATGCACCTTAATGACTTGTTTATTATTTCGTTATTACTACGCTATTTCAAAATAATATTTGATTAATATGTATACTACTAGAATTATATGTAATAAACATTCTATTATACAAGTATAATATTCATACGATACTTAATACATATTTAATTCTTTACGCTATCGTAATGTAGTATATCGTGTGCTCGGATGAAATTGAAATTTTTCTACGTTTAATTCCAGTGGAAGTACAATGGTGTCGAAGTGGAAACATTTGCGCATTGAAATGTTAAGATAACAAGGTATTGAAATAGTGAAACCTTTACGCAATGAAAGTTCACACAGTACTGTCTTATTGTATCAATAAAGATATAAACACACCCAGCATAAGCTGCTTATAGATGAATAGTAAGTTTAAAACAATTCGCGTCAATGAATCATAAGCCATTCCCATTGTGTGTCTCAGAAAGTATTGTACATTCTGAAACTCCAATTTGCTCAGATAAAATGAATGATAAAAAATGAAACTCGAATGAAAAATATATCATCTTCACCGATGTAAAAGTACATTCTAAATGACGTAGATATAGAAATGTACTTCACTGTAATAAACATTTCAAAAGCGAATAACAGTCACGGCGGAATGCACATTAGAACAGTGGAATGGATTTAACCTATTAAACAGTTTAACGTATAATTAATAATCAAGAATATCCTCGGATAAATATATCATTACGCTTGAAATATTCACAAGTCATCATTAGTTGACGGGTTAGCAAGTTGACTGCTACGATGATCATCGATAATCCGAATTCATTAAACTCGATTAAAATAAGATAAATTTTATGGATTAAAAAATGTTCAACAATGACATAGACGACGTTGTCACATGAAAAATACGCAAATACAATATAATATTTTGGAAAAATTAAATGGTATGGTATATTTCAATATACCGTGACCCTCGAGATAAAATGTATAAAATTCACACGACGATCTGTTAATATTAACTTCAAAATTTTACATCCTCGAGCCACCAGTCGATTCTCCCCAAAGATACGCCTAATTTCCAATTCTATTATCCAGAAGCTACAGTTTTATCGATCGACTAGCACAAATTTCTCTCAATCGAGCACAAGTATAACACAATTACGATGCAACAGCACGTGTCATCGAATGTTTGCCAGGGAACCACCGCGAGGTAGGATCGTTGCCCTGTCAGCCCCTGTTATACAGCACGAGATTAGCGATAACGTGACTATGTTCTGTCACCTAAAGCACATATACCAGCCGAGTTCCCGGAACGGTGCTCCACGTAGTACTTCGTTCCTGGTAAAAACGCATTAATTAGATTTCCACTTAGCTGCCCTTCCTACGTTGCTATCCAAAGCGAAGCCTGTAAAGCCTCAAGGTCGCGGATACCTCATCGACGCTGGAATTCGAGCCGAGTTTCGAATTTCCAAGCGGAATGAACGCGAGTAGCTAGTTGAAGCAAAGAGGTGAAGAAGAAGAGAAAAAAAGAATTGAATTGAAGATTCGAAGAAGAAGAAGAGCAAGAGACGTTGAAGTAGACGTAGCAGGGAGTAGAGAAACTTGGTGAAAGATGTGGACGAATAAAGTCGAACGTGCGGAAGACACAAAACTGAAGTAATTAAGAAACTGATAGATGACACAGGTAACATAAAAGGAGAGTTTAGTAATTATTTATAGAGCGGCGATCTCACCGATCTCAATGATCTTAAAATATGTTCTCGGTGCTAACATTCTGTGCAACTTTTCTCTGTACGTGTTAACGTCGCTTGGTTTTGGTCTTCGAGATATTCGCAAAAATCTTCAGTTCAATCTACGATACGATCACACTTTGTTCTGAAATAGACAGACGTCTCACGGCGTCCGTATTTTCGCGTAGTTCGACCTAACTCATTTTCGATAATCAGTTTCAACTCGAGTAGGAAAGAAACATCAATGGGATAAGTTCAAATTTTTTTTTTTTTATTTGTTTCTTAATATTCACAATTTGTCCATTTTGGACATTAGGTCGAATTTTTTAGCAGTTATATTATTATGTAGGTGGCTACCCCCAGCGGGATACCATCCTCGCGTTTGCTAGGTTATAGCCTCTGCGAGGTCTGCTGGGTGCTTCCTTTTTAGCCTTCTGTCCATGTTTAAGGTGTTGAACGTTTCCGCAGCTAGCCAGTTTGGGCGTGTTGCTATTCTTATCTTGTATTTTTCTGCATATCTGCTAATTTCTTGCTTGGCCGTTGGGATAAGTTCAAATGAGATAATTATTCGGCTACCTCGCGCTACTGTGAAATAATTTAAGGTGTCACACAATGAGACAGACACCATTCGTATTAAGCTCTATATTATCTCAGCGTTATTCAAAATCGGAAACGCTTGAACTATGACACTGAAGAAAGCGACTATTCGATTATCAAAATCATACTGTCGTCGAACCAGAAGCCTTTACATATGTCAGAAACTATAGCTGGGTGATACCTATAGGGAACAATTGATCTTGACAATATATTTCAAGATCATTGAAATCGGGAGTTCGTTCGCTTTGTAAATAAATTACCGAGATTTTTAATAAAATCCTTTTCGATCGTAATGTAGTTGGCATTTACAAATGTAACTTTACTTCAGAATAGCGCTACAAGCTAAAATAAATTATTCCAGCGTTTGTGACTTCTTTCTTTATATTTTGCGTGGGATTTACATCCATTTTAATTAAAAACTCGCATTCAATCTTTTTACACCGAAATCCTTTAGCTATTTGAATTTCTGAATTGAAGATGAAAGTAGATAATTGTAAAAAAGAGAAACTAAAGAGGAAAATAAAGGAATAATAGAAGAAAGAACGAGAAGTGACATCGCTAAAGAAACGAAACTGAAAAAATTCTATCTTTGAAGAGAAAGAAAGATTTTGTAGAAAAGGGAGAAACAGAAAGATCGAAGAGAAAATGGGGATAGGGAACATAAAAGAGAAATACTACATAAAAAGCTGCAAAATAAAATCGCAAGAAGAAGACAAACTGGTAGCAAAAGGCGAGTGCAATAAAAATGTAAGGATACAAAGAGCAACCGTAAATTGGGGGAAGGGAAAGTAAATTAGCGAATCTATTTCTGTCAGCAAGAGAAGTACAAGAGAAGTACAACAGAAGGAAATGGACGGTTCAATTGCAAAAGCAAATAACGAGAAAACATTCATTAAGAGAACGCGAATCAGATCGTAGGAAGGGCGCACAAAATTGATCACCGAAATAATAAAAGTATAGAAAAACGAACAGATAGAAGAAATCACGGAAATAAAAGAGGAAGCAAATACAAGAAGGCACTTCTTTCTAAGAAGGGCACTTCTCTTTATGAAGAACATGCGAAGTAGCCAAGAACGACCAGGAGCGATAGAGGAGGAATATGAAACAACCAAAAAAGGATTTTCACAATTTAAATATGGAATATATATTTATGCAAACACATAAAATCATTTGTAGCTTCCAATTGGAAAATTACCGGCAGTCGTAATTTTTAACAAACGTTGTATTCGAAATTATTCAAAAATAATGAAATACTCCTGAAACCTAATAGTTGACTTCTTGCGTCCATTACGCGATTAAGCATAAGAGAAAAAAGAGGGCTGCAGACGGGAACGAAACGCGTGGAGAGGGCAAGGAGCCACAGGGAAGGAAAGAAAAAACATGGAAAGACCGCAGAATGTGAAAAACGAACGAGCAAAACCCGGCGTAAAAATACGCGGAGGTGAAAGAAGAAAGCGAAAGCACGGCAAAAAGCGACCGATGCAACAGCTAAGAGGAGGGAACGAAACAAAAGCAACAACTTAACATGCACGGTGAAGGAATTAAAAGAAGTAAGAATACAGGAACTCGAAGTGAAGGGCCTGAGGAGAAGTGGACGAGGAAGAAGACGAAGCGGAGGAAGAAGCAGAAGTGGCAGAACAAAGGGAAGAAAGGTAGAAAATAAACAACGTTGACCAAGTGGAATAAGAAGTGAAAGTACAAGATAACGTATCTAACAGGCAGAAGAATAATATAAAAAGAAGCGACTATCTAAAGCGAATAAGAGAATGAAATAAAAGAGTAAGATAGAAAGAAAGAACGAGAAGATAGAGGCTAGACAGAGTACGTAAGTGGGGCCAAAAGTACATAGTGCGGCTCGCGGACCGCCATAACCTTTTATCAGTTATCTAATTAGCCGTTGCATTTAATTAGCGACCCGAGAAGAGGGCCGAGGGAGATAGAGCAGGCAGCGCGCGAGACCGACGTACGCTTCTCTGCACAGTCGTACGTAATTTTAATCGGTGCTCACGTCAGATAACGAAGGGTCGACGGATGAGCCGGCATTCGCCGCGTTTGCAATTAGCCATGTTTTTATTTATTCGAGTATCTGGCTCCTATTGCGCCGCGTACCGACCGCCAGAAAGAGAACCAGACACCAGGAAAGGTAGTTTCTCGAGTACGTATCTTCTTTGATTTCGAAAGATCCTCTGATAATTACAGCGTTGCTCGTTTTTTGTTTTCGATTCAAACTTTTTAGAGTTATTACGCAGGTTGCTTGGTAGGATGATGACGATTAATTGAAAGTAAAGATTAATAGTTGGAGAAATTGTTCGAAGTAATTGCACGGGGTGACTTGTGAGAATTAACGAGCGTACTTATGGAAATATGTATATCTACATTGATTGACTTCCTATCTTCTATTTTGATCGATTCTCTAAATAAATCTAATTCTTCCAGTTTTTCTACTTTCTGATATCTGGAGGAAGTAGAAGTCCAACTACTGTATGATATAGATATAACCACACGATACGGTATTCTACGGAACTTTAGTTGGTAATATGATCCAAAAAGATAGGATAACAATCAAAATTTCCGTCACTGAGTCTCATTTTTGACGTTTCAATCAAAGAATATTAGAATATTCTCGGGTAGACTGTTCGATTATCACCAACTTTTATTTCAATTCTTAATTTTTATATAGTTTCAATACCATACTTTGTCTCCAAGGATTAGATATACATTATATTCTAACTAACTCGCGAAAAAGTTTGCGCATTTGGTTGTTAGCACGAATTACAAAATCCTCTACATCTGCAACCTTGCATGAAATTTCACGGAATGCAAACCTCACGATGAACCAACTTCGAGAACGCAACCTCTTTCATATTTATCATTCCAAAGGCATCGTTCGATTTGGTAAAGCGAACACGCGTAAAGAATAGAACGATCCATCGCGAATCCAACACGATGGACGCGATTGTTACTCGTTCGAAGCAAAAAGAAAACGTTTACGTAACGATGGACGACTTACCTTCGTCGGATCCTCGATGAAGCTGCCGATGGTCATCACGTGTAGGGTAACCTCGCGCGTGTTTTCCAACTCCTCGAGAGTAGCGTAGAGACCCTCGCTGACGAAATAGGGCTCGGGGCACGTGAGCCTGTAAACGATCGGCAAATTAGATAATGAACAGGAATGCGTCAAGTTGCATCCGTCGATGGCGAAACCGCTATGGACTAAGCTAAACTCTTCTCTACGTACAACCCCGAACGTATGTACGTACGTTGGATAACGTAATTAGCGTTATGTAAGCGGTCGAGCGAGTTTGCTTCTTGCGAGGTTCATTAATGGAACGCTATTAGAATAACGAAATATGTTCTTTATTGTTTCATGTAAAAGTTACTGTTAGGGTGACTCGAAAGGATTGGCTGTTATTGTAAAAAATTTAGAAGAGTTATGCAAGTTGTAAACACGAGGAATCTGTCGATAATTTACAGTAGACAGGTGATAACTAAGAGTGTCGATAATTTACGAGCATATAAATACGGAAAGTTTTTACGCGAAATTCTTGAAAAAATAGTCGTAATTGGAAGTAAAAATTTGGAAGCTGTTCTTTGCTTGTAATATTTCAGAATATAAAACCTATATTTTTAATTGTTGTTACATAATAGAAAACAGTCGAAATGAAAGCTTTAGTCGAATTTAGTAGTATTTCCCAACATAGTTAGTAATTTATTAAACATTTTAACGGATTTGTGATAACGGTATATGAATTTTATCTAAATGTACGAATTAATGACGAATTAATAATTAGTAGAAGTATTGGGCTGGCAACTAAGTGATTGCGGATTTTGTCAATACCACCTAATGACAAAATCCGCAATCACTTAGTTGCCAACCCAATAGGAGCTATGCTCACTACGTCATTGAAGATTTAATACAAACAAATTTACCAATATGTATATATATAATATTTTAACCCTTAATTAACTTAAAATATAAAATATATTTTTATAGTTTGTAACTACTATAGTCTGGATACTACATTACTATAATAGTCCATACGACTATATTCCAGAGAATAGAGACAACTAGAGACAAGCAATTTGAGAAGATTTCTCTAGATAAAGTGTGACACTATTTTTGTATGTATATCTTCAGTCGAAATTTCTATAGCAATGCGGCTTACACGTGAAATCCTCTAACAGTTTTAACTCTAAACAGCAAAGAGCTCGTATATAAGGAACGGCACAACCAATCCAATTTAACAACGTCTTCTCTAGACCAGCGATAAGAGCAAATAGAGCATAAGTACAATTACATATACCATTGTAAAATTATTCAGAAAACCCGTAAAGTACAATCAGAATCACATTTTAATTTCAATTACTAAAAATTACTGCTATAAAGTTTCACAATGGATGTTGAATTTCTAAATTAATATTTATTTTCCGGTACCTTTCTTAGCCTGATCTTCAGCGAAACAAAGACGAAGAATCCATCTATGATAATAGCAACGTATATCTTTTATACGTCATACACGATATATCGTTAGAGAGATTGATCAAGCTACGCAGAAGTCATGTCGATCTGCTCCATTAATTAAACTACATGGAACAACGACAATCGTAAAGATTACTTTTCAGTACCTTCTTTGGAATTTACAATTACTTATGCTTCTTCTTTACGGTAAATAAATTTACAGAAATAGGTTTTCTTCTATCAGATGTTGGACACCAACAATGTACCTGAATGATGCGAAATGAATAACTTCATAAGAAGCGAGGTTGTTGATCTTTCGCTTCTTAGAGGTTCAAATGAGACATTGCGAGTAGAAATAGACGACTCGCAATAGATGCGAATACAAAAAGAATCAAGCTGGTCGAAACCACATTCTTAACTATAGTTCTTGTAGGAGCCTTCGTTACATAAAAAACCATGCCTTCTTGCCCTTTCTTTCGCAAAACCGCAACAACATTCTTGCGAAGGTATATACACGAGAGCATCGATATTATTGCCAAGGAGGAACGTGTGGTATCATTATCGCGAGAAACAAGAAAAAAGGAGAAAGGAAGGTAAAGTGTGGAGCGAAAGGGAGGCAGAGAAGGAAGGACTGGAAGTATCCTCCTCCGTTCAACTTCGTGCACCAGGAGGTTCCTCGATTACGCGGCCATTCGAAATTTTCGAGGCTCTTCCGACAGCGGCGAGAATCACCCTCGAAATTGATGTTGCCTGGCCACGCGATCTCTCCGAGCCACTCGAGCCTCTGCTCGATATTTCTCGCCTGCTCTATCCCCTTTCCGCCACTCGAACAAGACGCTGCGTGAACATATTTATTACAGCTGCCCGTGACCCCTGCAGCATACTTTATTGGTTATGGCCTCGTAAATAGGATGTTTTGTCGAGATTCATCTCGCGTTATGCTCGTTGTTGCTCGCGATGACTTAATACCGGAAGATTGATTACGTATGGAATGTTAGTGGCGTTGATGGTCGTACAGAAATTTCAACATCATCTGCGGAAATTTTATGATATTCGATGGATATAAAAAATATTCGCGCATTGTTGTATTTATTATACCATCTATATATTAATTACTTACGTTACATATATTAGGCACTTTTATATCATTACAAATGTTTGTTACGGTACAGATGAAATGTACAGAAGCAGACAGAAAGGAAACACTTCGTTGGAAAGCAATGGAACGTGCCAGTATGTTTTTTCGTAATTAACCTTCTTGGGGGTAATGGAACATTACATTTGGCAGGAAGATTGAGAGCAATAATGGACTAAGCAACATCTTTTTAACGAATTTATGCCATTGATTTAATCCAATAAGCTGTATGAATCGTTCGTGAGTTTTAGTACGTTAAATGAAAAAATTATTTTAACGTGATTATGTTAGAATTTTATTAATAATTTGATCTTATCTTTTCATCACGTTCTCGCAGACCTTCAGAAACGATGAGACGATCATTTAACGATTTGAAATGCAGCAAAAGGTAGACGATGGCATTGGTAATATAAATGTATCAAATAGAAACGAATTACAGTTAGAAATGATAACGAACGAAACATAAAACGGAACGTATAGTATCTTTATAGCAGTATCGTTTAAATTATATTGTATACGGTCTATTTGTTAAAATAAATTCCATCTCTCATAAAACATATTAATTCTTCGTTAAAAAACCTCCAACTATACAAATAATAATTTTCTCAGAATTAAACAAATTTACACATAAATCAGTATTCAAATGGTAGCTCACTAAACTACTTGTGTACCGTAAAGATCAAATCGCATTCACTAACTCCGCTAAGTAAATAACCCTTCAAGTATGTTCCTTAATGCGCTCCCATTGGAAAATTTACGGCTATTAACAAACGTTCACAAATCAAACGGCATTAACAAACGAGATAGGGTCGTTAAGTCGTTGGAAATTGACCGCTAAAACGATAAATCAACAAATGTAACGATAATAAACGAAAACGCAGCGCGCACTTTCGCTTGCAGCCTTTTTAAAACACGATCACCCGTTTTCAATTATCGACTACGGAGTTACGCTTCCAGCAAACAAACGCTGCCGTCTCCTAGGTAGGGGCTTTGGATCCTTTTCAATTAGAAACGGAGTGTGAAAATTAATTACCATCGCCCAAAACCGGTCCAGCCACAAAATGCTCCCACGCGATCTTTACAAGCCGCCGCGGTTCCGTATAATTAACAATTCATACGAAGCAATTCACCGGTGGCCTTTCGCGTGGCCACGTAACCAATAGATCTCTTCGATCCTCGAATCGATCAATCGCCCACGTGGCTCTCGGTGAAATCACATTCGTTTTAAATACCAAGACCCACGGACGGTTTACAAATTTTCTTAACGATACCGTATTCTTTTACTTTTCTTTTCTTCTTTTTCTTTTTTTCTTAAGATAAATTGTTTCTTATACTAGATAAAATCAGGTTCTGTTGATTTTGATCATTTTCTCTGTAGGACTTTTATTCTATTTCACGTGAGACACGAATGATTAAAACGATATTTAGTTATTTCAATGAGAAGTTAAAATTACCATGTATCAATCTTATTCTCGTTTTAGCAAACGAAAGGGAATTGTAACGTTTTAAGATGTTTGATAGGAAATTGAGGCGAGAGTTCACGCATACCAATAGAGAGTTTCTCGCAATTCGTTTAAGCTTGAGATATTTTTTAACGTTAGAGAAATACAACTCGGTCGAGGTTATTGGAAAAATGTGACAGGTTTAACGTGTGTCTTAATAAGATTATTTCCTAAGTAGAAAATTGTTATGAGCGTGAAATTAGAAGTTAATACAGAGAAATAAATTTCAATCGGGTTGGCTTGAATCCTCGCAGAAATTATTCTGAAGAGAAATGAAACAACGTAAAAGAATTGAGAACTTTTAAATAAAGAAACTACTATACGTACTATATGAATGAATAACTTAACACGTCCTTCTCGTTCAACGGGTTAAGAAAGAAGAAAATGAAGAAGGTAACGATAAGCAACGGTAGGCTTCTTTTAATATATTAAGGCTGCTTTTAAAATTTTCTGAAAGTAATTGAAATTACACGAAGAATTATACTAATCGATTGTGGAATTTACACGCGCAAAGTGTTCGAAGATTTAGGAATCAAGTAGCTTAGATATTTAATAATTTAAAATCTTGAAAATATTCGAAAATGTAAAGATACAAGAATTTAATGGAAGTACCGTATAGAAAAAGTTGCATGAGCAAGGGAGTAACGAGGTTCGAAGAAAAATTTCAGCACATAAGGAAGAATTTGATTAAATGGTATATAATTATTCGGAGGATTCTTGGACCGTTCATTAAATTCAATCTTTCCGCGTAACGACTTCAACGCCTATAATTTTCAATGTTCGTAATTGAAATTCGTCCGGTTATCCTGTTATTCGATCGATTTTATAGCATCGATGAATCTATAATTAAATAACAAGAAAAGTAAAATTGAAATCGAGATTTTTACATGGCCATTAATTAAAAAAGTCGAGAATTAATTATAAGAGGAATATACCGATCGTAAAATGCGTCTGGAGAATGAAACCGAGTGAATAACCATTTTTCGAGGTTTTTGCGATTCTCCAGCACGCTAGTGAAATTAGTTTTATGGATTGAAAATTATTGCCGCATAAACGAATAATAGTTTTCTTTCTTTTTCTCTGCCTTTTTGTCCGTTAAATGACGGTTTATTAGTTAAATGTGATTTCGATTTAAATAAGAATCGCCTCCCACGATGAAACATCTAATAAACACCTCTTAACTCTCAACATATTTCTCAGTCTGCCGTAAACATTTATATTCTGCGAAAGTAATTTACAAACGAGCATCGCGACCGAGGAAAACGCAACGCGAATGCCACTAACGATCGCACCTCGATGGCTCATTAATTTATTCGTTGCGTTTCCATGAATCATCAGCTCGCCACCGCGTGTTTGATCATCTCTTAACGAAGACCATTGTGCGACAGGTATTTGTTAAATATTTTTATCTGATAGATTAGTTGGCATGTATCCTTGATAAATATGTATAGAATGGATTGTTTCATACTGTTCCATTTTTTAATGAAACGTTTGTTCTGGTAGTTTCTCCTATCATCAACTCCGCTATTGTTAAATTAGATTTGAATTAGACCGGGAAAATTTGATTTAGATTTCAGTTAATCTATTGGATCTATTGGTTAATTTTACGCTATTTAATTTTCATTTTTCTATTTTAATATCTTACGTGATCGATGTCGTAGACACTAGCTATATGCAGTACGTAAAATATACGATATAATGTAAATTAAGGTGAAGAATAGGTACTGCAAAATTCGGTAATTTATAATTCAAACTGCGTTATCTGCGATGTAATGATAGGGTATAATGACAGAGTGTAATTTGAGAATATTCGATCAATGAACAATATACACTTGAATAAAAATCGAATGGAAACCTCTCTAATCGTAATCTAATAAAAAATAGAATTTTTACAAATGGTAAAGAGCAAATTGTTTCAAATATCCATTTTTTTTTAAATATAAAAGAGTGAAAAGGAATTATATATGGGATTATAAAGGGAAAAATTACGTTATGAAAAATATGAAATATTAATTAAATATTAATTATGTAAAGTAGAAAATTTAATTTAGAATACTGATATTGCAATTGTTAGTGAGATATATCCGATATATGGTTTTATTGTTAGCTGTTCATCCTAAAAATCCACCGTTATGATAGTCTCTCATGAACTCGAAGACACTGATGTTATCGTACACAGGCGAGCGTGCACGTCCATTATATGCCATCGTTCAGCCAGTTCGGATAGCGTACACAATTCCTCCAGTCCTTATTTATTAAATATTTCAATCAAGTTGTCGGGTTAAAGAACTCCTACTCCTACGACAGCAATAGTAATAATGATAACTAGAACGCAGACAAGAGCGTACGATACAAATGACCACAAATCTGTAATTTATTTGCCGAGATAAAAGGTTAGACGTTGCAATATTGTGAAACAAGCCGTATGCGTAATGATACTAAAATGGGTACGGTCCATGCTTTATTTGCTAATGCTACTAAAATAGATACGGTGTTTCGTAATGCAGTGTGTGTGCAGTGTGTTCCATTTAGTGTAAACATTAAATTCTTTCTCTTGGAAATATCTGTATAATTTCGAAATTATTTTCCACAAGTGAAACGTATAATTTAAAAATAATTTTTGACAAGTGAAGCGTATAATTGTAAACTAAAAATCACCAGAACATCGGTATTGTAACAGTTTCGAGAAGCAACAAATATGTCACATTAAAATTAATAATAAAAATTGTTATTGATCCTGTAACTAATTAATTTTGACATTATGTGATTTCTAAGTTACGTATCTGTCTATTTAATATTTTTGAAGTATTAGTTTAAATTATGATTAAATTAAATATTACTGAAATAAATTGATGTAGGACTTCGTGACAAAGTATCTTGTTTGAAAGTTGTTGAACCTTACTGTACCATCAAATATTTCGTTACATCATTAAAACTAGTAACGGATTAACATCTTAGCATCAAAAACTTCACAAAAAATTACCAACTATGTATGCTGTCCCATTTATTGCTACCATCAATTCATTAAAAACTCGCCTTCAAAAACTACTTCGCTCGTGTCCTTCATATATACAAGGATAGTTGTACAGTAAATACAAAGTACAAACTAGCCGTGTAACCACAACAAACTCGAGGCTTTACCCGCTTGATGGTTGACAACGATATACATATATAATATAATTTAATAATTTAATAATACCATACAGGTTGAATAAGAAAATATAAAATTCAGCGGGAGCAGGTGTCACGAATGATAGCTGCTCGTGTATTTAATTACACCGCGGTTATAGAACCTAAAGACAGCAAAACTAGACGGTGAAATATTATTACGAGAAGCAATTAAGGGATCGGCCTACGAGCTTACACGAAAGAAAAACGAGTCATCGCTCAGGAATTAACTACTTATGCATCGTTCTATTAATTACTTATAATCGTACTTGCAACACTTGCTAGAAAGTTCGATAAATGTAGATTGAGTTTCAGCAGTGGAATCCCATCTGCAGGGAAAATGTGTCAGAAGCTTTTAAAATTGAAGGTGATTGAAAGTGAAAGTGAAAAAGCACATAGTGATAGGCATCGAATTGAAAATTGTACGATACAACGAAAGTGCGAGTAATTTTCAATGTGATTTGATACTTAAAACCTTTAGAGTATCGAAGAATCTCGAATCTTCAGTCTCAAGATATTTTGAGTCTGAATACCTTTCGAAGTCTCGAGAAGTCAACGATTATTCGATATCTTATATAAGATAATAAAGATAGATAAAAAATATTAAAGGTAGAATCTAACAATATGAGAAATCATATTATGGCCGTAAGGTTTTCAAGATTTAGATAGGTCAAAATGGCGCTGGTTATGGAATAGAATAAGAATGAGACATCCAGCGGTACGTTCGGAAGAGAAATCAGGAATAAAAATGTTTGAAAAGTAAACTCACGCGGACGTTGATACATTACAATTATATTACAATGAACTTACTGAAATAAAATTCCTAGAAACGTGGATCGTGTTTCCGATTACGTAACCGAGGCTTGGTGGCACATAATGAAACGATGGATGGCTCTAACGACGCTCGTAAACACGAAAGTATTAAAGATAAATTCATAAATCATTTTATGCTAATATTCAACGAAACATGTGTCCCGCTTGTTAGATGGGCGTAGAATCGTAGAAAAAATATTTCCTATATGTCACGTATGCAACGTTGAACACTGTTTCGAGCACGCATAATTAGCGTCCCCGCTATCTGATTATTATTCCAAGCTATTTTTATAAGCGTTGGTGGGACTTTCTTAAAATTTCTTTCGAGGCTTAAGAATATCTCTTGTTATTAAAAGGACGTGTTAATTGCTAGGAAGGTTGATGTTCGGAATTAATCAGATTCAAACGTGAACGTATCGTGTTAAAATGTTTTACAAGTGCCCATAGGTATTAATGGTTTTCGTTTCTAAACGATGACGTGGCTGTCCCACTGTGCCTATTTCGTCGACACGAATCGCAGGCAGAATCAGTAAAATTGCTAATAACGTGAGAATTATACGTAGAAATGAATATCTTGTATAAAAAAAAAAAAAAACCAACAGTCACTATGTTATATCTCTTCTTTTCTGTTTTACCTATGTCATTTCTTCCTACGTGTGTTTTCTTTGTCGTACATTGACACATTCGTACCAAATTCAACATTATTAATTTGTAATTGTTATTTTTATATATTGGAATAAGAAATCTTCTTTAATTTATATTTAACAATAAACGAAGGAACGATGTTTACGTCGGTCTGTATACAGATCGTCTCCATGAGTCAACTCTAGCAACGTCAACCCGTCTACCGACAGTGAGATAAAGTGCGATGATTTTACCAACATAATTACTCGAAGTTAAAATTTGGAAGTTGTTCTATATTCATAGGATGTGGGCGTTCGATAAGTAACAGATCGAAATATCTTATTTAATTAGAAATATGAAATAGAGAAGATGATATCACATAAAGAACTGTAAAGAATTTTGTCCATTTATGGTTATCTCTTCTTTTCGAGAAATGCTTCAGAGTAACAGGAATATATCATTAAATGATACATAATAGAAATATATTTTTTCATAATGCAATTAATAGAATTTGCAAGTATTTTGTTAATTATATGCTTGCCACTATTTGTATATCAAAGCATTTTTTAATAAAATTTCTCATAACTAAAAAATAGAAAGACGAAGAAATATACAGAGATACATTTCCCCTTAGAGATAGTTCGAAATCGATTTCATTTCACGAAACCAGATTCGCTCTAAAAAATGTAATTCAGGTTTCAGTTCTCCAACTTCGAAGCATATCTCGCACGCAAAAATTCTAATCGATCCTAACGGCACGCACGATGATTTGCAATAAATTTCATGCGTAAAACAGTGAAACTGATTCGCACGCACGATCACCCACACGAAATCGCAGGAAAGCATGTGGGCGCCTCTATCAGCCACGCACGTAAGCACGAACGAACTGGTTTCTCTGGCGACACAACGTAGAATTTCGTTAGTCGTGTGAATGACGGCCTGTTTATCCGGCATCCTTTCCAGGTCTTCCTCGAAAAATATATTTTTCAGTCATCTCGTCTGTCGTTCGCCAAGAGATTGTATGAATTTCATGGCAACAGGGCCATTGACTCTAATGCAGTTTCGAATTTACGATAAGGAATCTGAAACGTTGAAGAGAATAAACATAGTTTAATAAAGTTTAATAAACACAGTTTAATCCTGTAATTTGCAATATATATATATATAATTGCGTAATAGTCACGAAGATTCTTTTTTTAAACAGCTCGAAATATATATACCAAATATCACTATGAATTCCACATTAATGGTATTTAACGACAGGACACACCAATTTCCGTTCTACGCGAAATAATCACGTTACACCGTGTAAACGTGAGATACAAGTATTTCAAATAATATGTAATATTTTAAAATAATTTTAAATAATATAGAAACGATGATCGAAACATTTTTAGGTATCCTCAAATATCTGTATCAATGTGCAAGTTAATTTAAGAGATACGGTTTTAACAAAACGACTGTATAACCGCATCCTGTCGGGGAAAAATATTACGAAAATATCGAATTTTATATGAAAATCTCGGTAATAGTAAATAAATATTAAGAATATTTTCCTGTTGCGAAAGATTCAATGGCTTGTAATAAAAACAAATTTTCTACAGTACATGTCATATCGTCGATTACGATCAAATTTGTATGATTAATTGTTTATTATATAATTAATTAAAAAAATTAAGAAAGAAAATGTCTTATTACGAAAGTATCGTTGGTGGAAAGAGACATACAATGTTGTTCATTGTTTGAATATAATATTTAAATGTTGTTCAAATATAATAATATTTCATATAGTTGGTACAATTACGTATATGGATTTTAAAACATTCCAATTTAATATTAGGCGAGGAACGCTTATTCAGAGAATTAGAAAGTTCAGATTATTCGGATTGCGTCTACATCTAGTAGAGGACGATTAACATAATAATTTGTTTCGAAGAACATTAACATTTGGGGAAAGTGTACAGTTCGTTTCGGAAATAATATGTATGTCGCTAATTTGAAAATAAATGGGTTTGCGTGGTGAGTTAATGTAGGATCAGTGCCGTAAATCTTTTTGATGTTGGTGCTTCATCATTTTAATCACTGCTATCTTTCAAATTACTTGCGTACCGACCAACTTAGTCTAACTTTTTCAATCTTATACAAATTTTCGTAAATGTCCAAAGATCGGGCCAAATTCTTTGAATTCTCTATAGAGCTCAAAACAACTTCTACATTTAAGGTAATCTAAGAAATCTTAATAATTTTCTAAACATTGTAACGCGTTATCTCTTCCACAATAATTTAAAATTAATCTGAAAACTGTGAGCTAAAAGAGCTGAAACAAGCAAATAAGGATTAACAACATTAATTGAGAGGCTTTTAGATATACAAGTGCCGAGTGTACTTTTTAATCAAACAGTTGAATAATTCTGACATTTGTTTCTTTTTTAAATCTAAAATGATCAAAGTTCTTTAACAATCATTATGATTAGCAATTCAAACATGATTGGCTCTTCCCCAGATAGCTTTTCGATTCCAGCGAATTATTCCCATTAAAAAAAAGAGAGAATAAAAAATGCCATCGCTGAATTTGGACGAAATTAAATCCAAAAATCATAGTGCAGTCCAGGGAATCATAGAACGCTAAAACGTACGTCAAAACGCTGAATAAAAAATAAATAAAAATGCTTCACCTTTAAAAGTAACAAGTAAACATCACGCCCATATTACATCGTCGATCGATTTTTATGATCCTGACGCAAACACCAGATATTCTTTTTAATCTCACATCCAGGATCGTTACCAAACACAGATATTAAATCGATACCGCACGTGATTCAATGAGGCGCAGTTCGTCGTGGGTTTCGTGCTCGCGCGTACAACTTTGTACGCATCGTGTCTGCACGTTTCGAACTAAACGAACATTTACCCGCTGCGTACACGTTACCATTAATCTTCGAGCTCTGCCACGAAAGAACGGGCCCTGCTTCCCGATAATTCGTTAATCGTCGCTTAATTACGCCATCGATCGACTTAACGATTCACGCGTGCGCCGGGAAACGCGGTGAGGCTGGGCCCTTTCGAACGAAATCACCATGGCCCGTCGTTTCGACTAATTACGAAATCGCTTCGCGTTCACCTCTTTATCAATCTTGCCTTTTCTCCTTCGATTCACGCGACACGTATTTCTTATTCACTGATTTTCACATCATTTTTCCATTCGCGCGGAATATCCCTGTCGCACGAGACGATTAAAAAGGTTTAGAAGTAAAGCGCGGAATTTTTTGCTTTTATGAGGAATCCGAAAGTGCAAAAAGTAGACAAAAGTACACGAATTTATATAAAATAAATTTCTGCTTAAGTTGCATTCTCTTCTTTATAGACATATGAATTGGCATAAATATACGTAGTCTATCGATAACTGGTGGTGTCTAGGGAGTAGAACATTTGAACGTGGATATTTTGGGATTGTTATTGGAACTTTTCTAACCATTTTTTGAACGAAGATTATTCGTGGAAATTTTTTTAGAAGAATTGCTTCCTGTGTGCATGCCCAAGTCTCCAATGATATACGATGTATTTTATTTATCGGTTAATCTTCAAGTGGTACTGTTGGGTTCCAAATTACTGAATTCTAAGGTATTTAATTTTAACTTGCATTATTCATTTTATATGATAAAAATGAGTAACTGATTTTTATTATGTAAACTATAGAGTAAAAAATAAAATTAAATTAACCGTTGTAACCAAAATTGCTATAGTTGGAATTTTAACTTATGTTTTATTCATTATTAATTGAATTAATTGGATATCATGTTTCCTATCATTTTTTAATAGTTTACCATTTATGTTCCTTCTACCGAATATCAGTACATTTCAGATATATTTCGTAATTTCGATATAATTATCTATTAACTAATTTTTCTTCGATATAAAAATATTGTAACTCACTTCATAAATCAAACTACTTCAGCTTCGTGTTTTTCGAAATTTCGTATCCTGTTTTACCAGTTTTACATTGCAACTTAATATGCTTCTTCCGCGAAAGGATTATATCAGGACTCTATCGTGATCGATATTAAATAAAATACTGAAACGTTGATAAGAATCTTCCAATCATGTTTCTCCAGTTTTACATTGCAACCTAATCCGTCTTTTTCCCTCAAAATGATTATATCAGAATTCTGTTGTGATCGATATTAAATAAAATATTGAAACGTTGATAAAAATCTGCCGATCATGTTTGCCAAGTTGTCGACAGGGAAACACGCGTTTAGATACTTGTTACTTGGATTGTCAATATTTTTTACGTAACAATATATTTACTCAGGGATTTGTCATTTCAAATCTATCTTTCCAGAATTTACTAAATGACGCAACTATTATAAATCCAATTCCCAATAAACATGTTAACATTAATAATTAATATTTCCTATATGTATAGGATATATATTTCAAGAATTAAAACGTGTTACTTATCTTGTCATGAAATATAAAGATTAAACAATTAATCATCCATTAAGCAAGTGCATATGTTTATAATTATAGTTCATACAGCAATAAAAATTCACTGATCTCTGCGTTACTTCCAAGTTTTAATTCATAGGACGAACATATTGCGATTTTACGTTCAGATAAGTACATTCAGTCGACAGCAGTTCATTTAATAGGTCCACTACTACTAACGCACGTGTTGCGTCGACACGATTATTCGATTAATACTGCCAATACAACTGTTGTCTTTTAGATTTTCTATTCTTCCACAAGTTAACAATTAGGCAGAAAGAAGAGAAACAAAATAGAGAATAATGTATCGAAACGAACTATTTAAGATATATTATTTTAAAATAAAAACATCTTTTACAAAGGAAAAATACGTCTCTAAGAATGAGTCGTAACGAATGTGTTAATCTAATTAACTAAAATCGAACTAACATTTCATCTCAATAAATTCAGTTTTACTGTAATTAATATACTGCAGATTTTTATAGAAATTTATATTTTTAAACAATAAAATGGAATCTAAGCAGATGTTTATTTCACACACTGAATATCATAAGTATTATAGTTTCAATATTTTGTATATCTTTGTATATCATATTAATGCATTAACCTATAAAAAAATTCGCAGCAATAATTAATAATAAATAATATCTCACAACCAAACCATTTCAAAGTGGTAAAAAGAAATTTAAAAAATAAAAAAAGCCGATATCTATCTATCCGTCTTACCAAAATCGCTATAAAAAAATTTCTTTGACTCATTCCTGACGATATTCCCCTTTTATCGCAGACTACGTGAAATTTATTTGATGCTCATCGTATAACACGCGTGTGCCGGTAACACAGCATTTAAAGCATCACGTTAGCCAGAAGCCGCGATGCGGGTAGTATTATGGAATCAATTTGCTAAATGGACAGGCTAGAGGGTGAGGATAGACGATGAGGGCGGCAGAAACCGGCAGAAAAACGACAGAAGACCGATGACGAGGAGTAGGCCGAGGGAAAGACGCGAAGAAACGCAAAATAGGCAGAACACACAGGGGCAGGGAGTCAACACGTGGCCGCACCCTGATTTCACGCATGCGACGACTCGTGCAGAGGAGGAAACCGAACGTGGAGTCGCTCTGCCTCCTCTGACCACGCGCGCACGTGAAACGCTGCGGCTATGCGGTCAGGACTGATTCATAGGTTCTCCTGCGTCACCCTAAGCTGCTCGAACTGCGTTTTATTAACGCGACGATGAACCTTCAAATTGCATTACACTGGCTCACGAAAGTATTTCTACGCTTATCGTAGAATATTTGTGTATATATATGGCGAATGTTTGTTATATAAAACATGTTGAAATTTCATTTAGACTGTAATGAGACACGATCGTTACGAGTTACGATTATATTGGTAAAATTAGAAACCAATCTGAAAATGTACGTAGAAATTGCAAGATATTTACAAGCCTAAATATATGTTTGGCAAAGATTACAAAAGTAATTAAACAAGTTAATAACTCGTTTGGTTAATAAGTTACGATATTCGATGGGACCATTTTTAACGCTTAATGTACGTTTGAGATTACTATTCACTTGTATACTAATTTTATATTAAAAGTACATCTAATTATTATTTGGTATATAAAGAATTTTTAAGTTTAAATAGTTTGCACAAAATGTTTCGATTCAATGATCCATCTATACTTAGTCGTTAGTAGGCCCTGACATATAAGAATGTCTAAACATTTAACATTTATATTTTCTACAAAACATTAATTAAGATAATTATATTTAGATAGAAGAAGGAGCATACACGTGATTAAATTCTCCAAAGTAATTGATTAGCTTATCGATGTAATACATTACGTTTGAATACTATTCGTTGCTATACATAGTTACACATATCACAAACCTGATTCATTTTATCCTAGCAAAACAAGCAATCGTACAAATTCCTAAATCCAGATATTATCTGATATTTTATTTACGAGATTCTCTTCTGCGACTGTGCCGTAATTCTTACACGATCGAGAATAATTATTATGTTATAACTTCGGTTAATGGAACGATCGATTACTGGAACATCGATCAATGGAAAACTTGCGAATGATCCTTTGCAAGAAAAATTGAAAAACAAGTGAAAACACTGAACGAAACTATCACATTTTTATTCCAAATTTTATATTTCTATTTAATGTCGATATTTATAAAATAGCTAAAATAAATTTGTTTAATACGAAAGAAATATTATATTCGATCATACGAATAATACCAAAGATCCAAACATATGTAACGATTAGTTTACATTTATTAGTTGGTATAATCAAGGTATGTACTTCAAAACTTCCTCCACCGGCAATTTATCTTCAATTCACATTTCAATCCTACCATTCGACCAGAAACTTTTCTCTATAATTTAATTACACACTATATTAATTTCAATATTAAGGCCAGCGAAGAAGACGAGTCAAAGTAACCCAATTAGTTATCTCGATCGTCTACCAAGCAAAGCTTAAGACTCCATTATTCCCACCCAGACAACCGTATAACCAATTCGTTTTCTCCCGGCGTGGCTCTCTTCGTGTTCGTACGCCCGCTAATTGTCCACATATATTGTTCTACGCGTAAAATCAACCACGCACACGCGTATATACCGCTATACCTCTCGGTCAACAAGCCGGCATCTTAGGTGCAAACGCCTCGAGTGTCTACCGGGTGGTCCATGAGACGGATCTTGTAAAGCAAAATGTCAAGTCCTCGATCTTCCTGAACAATCGATCATTTTAGGTTGCATCACGAACGCCACGATAGAGTGTGATGCAATTCATCGCATCGTCTACAGAACGACAGTCACGTGTAACCAATACGGGCAATTTCGTTCGCTGAAATTGATTCCTTTCTTGCGACCGATCAATTTAATTGATATTAATTCGATTGTTTTAATCGTTGATTAAAAGACATCGGCGAATGGTGTGTGTCTAGAGAAAGAAAAATGTATTGGGTGTAATGGATATAGGTAATTTATTCGTTCATAGCGATTCTTTGGAAATTTCTGATTCTCTTGCCGTTTTAATTTATTGAAAGATTATTTCTTATGAATAAAACTTTCCGTGAGAAATGATATTTTAAACAGGAAGTAAGTCGATAGTCGATTTCGGATGAAAATTAAGATAAGAATTTTGTAAACCGTAATGCTGTTCTTCAAGTATTGTTTAGAAACACTATATGAAAAAATCGTTATATATGTCTGTTTCGTTCTTAAAAACAGAAATAAAGAAATTTCTGTTGATAAAGATAGAAACGCTTTTAAAGAGAGAAACGTCCATTTCTAGTGAGTTCAAAGTAGGCACGCGTCTTATTATTTTTGTATCAATTGTCTAATTAGCGTATAGGCTTTGTGTTACGAAGTTTAGTAAAATTAGATTTTTTCATTCATCTTACTTTCTTAATGAATTGTATTAATGAATAATTTAGTTATTACTTTAATAAATTGAAAGCATTAAAATTTCTTGTCTTTTTCCTTTTGTATTACATTTTACTTTACAAAAATTCACACGTTAAGATATAATTCTTCCAATTTCTTTCTACCAGATCTATTCATTTTACCGAACCGCTTATAAAAATAATATGTTAACAGAAAAACACGAATATTCCTTCCAATTAACACAAATACACACAAATTAGTCTACAAATTGCTCAATGGTTTCAATGTATCTATATCCATGACACCCTATAGAAGGTAGTATGCGTATCACGAGTTCATACAACTCACGGCAATACAAATCGCTTGATTAGACGGGCATACCGTTCTTGATTGCACATCAGCTCCGATGTTAATCAATCGACAAAAATATTCGTCTGTGGCGCCGCTCCAATTTCTACCATCGTTTCTCTGACACATTTTCCCAACCATTTTGATCGTTGCCGCAACCTGGCCGATTTGCCGGCCGCGAAACTTTCAGCGTTCTCGTTAAACAAACATGACGCGCGTTAAGCTGTGAATTAGCATTTTTATTATGCCTCGCGGCCTCTCATTGGCCTTTATTGCTCCTCCGCCAAGTACATCCTGTTATCCTTGAGTAAAGTTTAGTTTTCGAGTAAAGTAGAAGAAGCATACGACGCAAACGAAGAGCAAAAGTGTGCGATAACACAGGGTAGAATCGTTGAATGTGTATACGAGCGGAATCGATGTGTTCATTTATGATTAAACGTTGAAAAAGTAGTTGAAATGATAATTGTGTCGTAGGAGTATATGATAATTTAAAATACTCGTTTAATATTATCGTACTATTAATTAAACGTTATTAATTGGAAGTATTCAGTTGCGAATAAATTTCAAGGAAGCAAGAATAGGAATGAAAATTAATTTGTAGGAATTTATGCCGCTTTCTTATATTTTAATCGAGTAAGAATTTAATTTAGTTGGAAGTAATGAAATTTTAAGGAAATGTTACAGTGACTTATACGGCTATGATATAATTTCATTTAATGTTTTTTAATATTGATAAAATTATTTCTTCTGATCGCATCACTTTGGAATTGACATTGGATTAAGAGTGAAATACAATTTTCACATTATTGGAAATATTCAACTGAATAAATTTTATGGAAACAGTTGAAATGAAAAATAATTCGCGAAAGCATACGTCGATATTATTGATTGAACAAATTTTTTGAAACTCAAGTGGAAAGTACTTTTCTATAAGTAGAATATACCTACTGTATATAAATAAAATATTTATATTTTGTCTTTCATCCTTGTAAGCAAGAAATAAAAATATGTTGGATATAGTCATCCTTATTCATTTCATCTTTTTATTCGAAGATTTCATTTGAAAGATACACTTTTATAAATTTAAAGATACAGAAAATATGTTGTTTAAAACTTCCGCGTTATGGAAATCTACGTCGTACAAGGAGCAGGGAAATTATACATTGTAATAATCTTATGATCTGAATAACAAGGAATCATTTAGTTTCATTAATCAGTCGTGCAACCCGAAAAATGATAATTTCGAGGAATCCTACTATCATTATGTTTATCATCTCCGGTACAAGATTGGAAAAGCGATAAGACAATACAAACAAGAAGATAGGACCGGGAATAAAAGGGTAAAGAAGGAAAACTGAGAATACGCGTGAGAAGGAAAACCTATGAAAAGCGCCTACGGGAATAATAAAATCGATGCAAAGTTATCGTGAAAGAATCGTTTAATTACATTATTAAACTTTATCGCGTCCCTGTATCATAATTATAATGTTATTTCAAACAGGCCTACTATTTAATTAAGATCCTTTATCGACCATCTTTAACAAGACCCTTTGTCGATCGTCAGTTCCAGCATATTAAAGTATATTTATTACATATAATAAATCTAATCCTAACCAAATATTTTAAAAAACCTGAACTATTTATAAACCAACAGACCGATGCTTTTATTAACAAAATAAAAATATGGTTAATTTTTAAAAAATAGATTTAAGCTTTTCTATTCGCAATCTTAAAACTTCAGTTGCTAATAATATTACATTCTTAATAATCTGAAACTTCAATTGTTCAAATATCCACTATAATCAAGACTTTAGTCTTTGAATTCGCAGTATAATTCCTTAGCAATCACAGAATCTTAGTAATGTTGAATTCCTAAGATAAAATTAGATCGGAAGTCGTCATAATTTCGAAACTTTAACATTTTCAAATTCAAGCTCCTAATCGTCTTCGAAGTTTTAGCATTTCCACGCTAAAATATATTTCCTAAATCTCGCTATTTCCGATTCCCTTAAATCAAACTTGCAAGAATATTCCAGTTCAACGATATTTCAATGATCTAAAAATCAGTATTTTCGTAGGAAGAAAAATGTCACTGGCTCCGACGCAACCGCACCGTGAACGTTTACAAATTAACTTGCAAATGGTTGGTCGCTCGATCAAGTGGCTGGAATGGGAAAGCTCGGCCGTAAGTTTCGCCAGTGGTGGCGGCGACTTGGCGGATAATTGCGTTCTGGTCGGTAGAAAACTTGTTATTCAAAGGAAAAACAAACCTGCTATCCCTGGCCGTTGGATGGCTCGCAATTAACACAAAAGCGAGCAGCCAGGAAATTACGTTCCTTCACAGGGCCTTTATCATTGGGCAGCATGCGTTGCAACGGATTGTCAAGCGATTAACCGTCGTATGGAACAGGCCATGATGTTTTCGATTGACAAGTCCTGCGGTTAATTCAATTAACGTCCCTTAATCATCGACGCGGCTCGTACACGCTTGAAATTTTGTGGAATTCCATCGACTTAAATGGTACAGGTAAAATCTTTTATGCGTGTATCGCGTGTGTTATATAAAATATTTTGAAATTTTGTTCGTAATTGCAATACAACACGACTGTGGTGATTATATCGGCGAAATTTGAAACCAATACGAAACTGAATACGGAGGTTACAACCTTTATATTCATAAAAAGATTCTGCAAGTATTTGAACGCTTATCGTAGAAAATTTATATATAAATATATCGTTGATATATGTTAATGAAATTTCATTAGCATCATAGTAATAAGATACATCCTCCATGGTTACATTCGCAAACTTTGAAACCAATCTGGAAATGTATATAGATATTACAATAGAATAAATAACCATTCAGAACATGGTAAAAAATGTCCAACACACAAACTACTAAGAGACTCGCGTATACAAGTATTAATTTCGAACTTGCAGAATAATCAACACTCGCTTGATGAATAGAGTTCGTTGCGAAGACTTGGAGTATCTCAGATTCCCTTTTACAAACGTTGTTATAATCTTCGATATAACAACGAGTTAATCCACAATATGGACATGAAGGTTCTTTATAGTAAGCGTTGAAATATTTTCGTGAACCAGTGTATGTACACGTTACTTTACTTGAATAACTTTCATAGCCAAAAAACGGACTAATTAAATTATATTTGTATTTTATTTATTCTATCACACTTATTCCACTTATTATTATATCGTTATATTATACTTCTTATATTTACCAATGGAAATTTATTTTTATATTCTTGTTGCCAAAGGTTTTGGTACTGAATATTCTTCATTATTGTACTTATTGTTATTATATAGTTTTTATGATCTCAGAACATGGAGTTCCTTCTGTAAGATAATAATAAATATGAAAATATTCTACTATTACGTATTTTTTAAAGACCGGTCATTCCGACGGAGAGCTACGTCTCAAATGCCGATAGTTCTAGTGTTAAGGATCCTTTATAATACAAGAATCTAAAGAAGCCAAGAATTAAGTACCATAAAATAATGAAAATTACAACTTTTTCACGATCTGATATCCTTTTCAGAATACTGTGCGATGCCGCTAATGTAAAATGCATCGTCTTCGCCGGCAGCTTGTACGTCGTATTACACGTGAGATCGCGATTGCGTTGGTGCTTTCTTGCGACCCGGCCATCGGTAATGTAACGAGTGTCATTAAGCGACGTTCACTTAATTCAATTATTATCATACCGCGCTCTATCTTCGCGTTCCTGCCTCCCCTACTTGGCCCTTTTTTCTCGTCCGGTTCACCCGTAGCCACCGCGCGCGTTCCGCAATCGTGATTAGAGTCGCGGACTGACTAATGCGGCAGGAGAATTATTCTATTAGAGCGGAGGCGCATTAGAGGGCCGCCAGAGGATTTTTCTAGGTTCAGCAGCGACTAATAGGATGCCCATTAGCCACGCGGTACGGTCAGCCATAAACAAGTCTACGAGGCAAGGAGACGATAATGTTCGCGAGGGTGTTACGCGGTACAACGGTAATTCGCGTTTCGTCCGACTTGCACGTGTGACCATCACGCCATGCCAAACCTTATTAGCCCTTTCGTTGAGTTGCAGTTTCGTACACGAGCTGTAGGGTGTGTCTGTTATGGCTTTGTATCTAGGGTGGGTTAGGATTAAAGTTTCTAATAGGTGAGCTAGATGCATTCTTTGGTAAATATGACAAACGTTTAAACAGTTTCTTCGTGTGTTTGTACCGTGTTATTATTTAGGATTCTCGTGGCTGTAGATTGTTGTATGATATTTTGAGATTCTGGAATTTTGTTGCTTATATGCTTATTTCTTCCTTCGTCTAGGGACAAGAATTGTTTTGTTGGAATATTTCCGTTGTTCTTGAAGAAGATACAAGTTGATATATTTCGTTCACGCTATCTATCGTATATTCTTACAATGTAATATTATATATTCATGATATTTGTATTACACTGTATGTTATATTTCTCGAAGTTATCTCTGCGTATGTTGTATTATTGTATAAGAATCAATTTTTAAACCATATTCATGTAACTTTTTAGAAATAATCCATTTGTATTTAATATACAGTAACACACTAACAGTAAAGTAGTATGAAACAAACGATACTGAATAGCTTTTACCAATAAAATCGAGACACTGTAACAAGAGCAGAAGCTACCGCGATCACAGCCTATTCTTCTCATGAATGTAGATTGATTATGTCTCTTATCAAAGAAAATTTGTCTATGGTTAAACATATATCGCGTACAAAAGCGAAATAGATTAATTATCTATACGGAATGATAATTTTGCTTCAGACTATGTGCATGTAACAGATTTTACAATAATACAAAGAGATATTGTAACGACAACCAGTTACGTTCTGTCTACTACATTTTACTCTACTAAATACACTGATAATTAATACAATATCATTTCCACAAAAGCTACGAGTTCGCGGTAAACACATCCAGCAGTATGAACGAAAAACAGCAACGTGTAATAATATTGCACAATATCGCGTCCCCTTTTAAAACATTCTTTACTTCATCAACGAAACCCTATTATCCCCGAAGAAACAGGAATTCGCATACAGGCTGATTTACGCGTTCACGCAACCGACACGGCCTGTTATCTGAAAATCGTAAGCGGCCATGGTTTCGTTATGTATTCAAAGCCAACGAAAAGAATCCTTATTGGCGTGCGCTGACTCGGCGCAATTAAAGTTGGCGCTCACTCGAGTTTGACCCCGGAATCCGGCACGAGCACAATGCGAACCGTCAATTATTGAATAACTATAATGAACGGCCGTATAAATTGTGCTCGTTAAGAGGCAACGAGTGAGCAAGCGGAAAAGTATCGCGCGTGCAATAACAATTCGCTCTGGCTAACGCCTCGATCGACTTTGACATTAGCGCGGTATAACCGACGCCCACAGGCTAACCGTAACCTTTGCGCCAGCCTGTTGCCGTGTTTTTCAGGAAATGTTATCCCACTGACACCGATAATTCGATATTTTCGCAGAAAACCTGTGTCCTTTTCTTGCAAGGAAAATTCACCTTGAGATTCGCTTTGGATGATGTTAGCTGCTGGATGATGTTAGCGCGAAGAACAATGATTCATAAGACGCGAATTATGACAATCTGCTGATCAGTAACACAAAAAAGTAGTAGCTAAGTCAAGTCGTATTTTTCTAAAAAATTTAATGAAGAAATCCAATGCAAAACAAAAATATGTCACAACAGAGTAATATTGTGTTGGCAACTAAGTGATTGCGAATTTTTCCATTAGGTGGTAATGACAAAATCCGCAATCACTTAATTGCCAAGCCAATGTTATCGGAAGAGAAATATTAAAATTTTGCCGAAAAATTGATTAGGTAGTAAATTGTAATTATTTTAAATGATAATGCAATTACGTGATAAATAATAGCTACTATCCAATTTTAACTGTGAAATTCAGTTGGACGACTTGCTTGCTTCATCATGGAATATTTTTCAATACGTTTTTAACAAATAACAAGGAAATAACATTAATAATCGACAAAAGTTTGAAAAACTCGATCTCAGTCCACATCGTACAAGCCTAGACAGGGATCTAACACGAAGCACGTCGATTACTAGACATTCCTCTTCTTTCAAATAGGATAATCAGAATCACAATTAACTCTTGTCAAATCAACTCCTCGTAAGAACACTATAACCAACTATCATAAATTAGAACGCCATCCAAAGCACATGACGTCCAGTCTGAGAAGTCGTCAGGAGGATTAATCCTGCCCATAATAACCGTTAAACGGTTTCAGCGTTGGATAAAAAGCGGGCGACTTTAATAACTTAATTTACACCTGGCATGATCGTTCTCGCAGCGAGATCTCCTTCAAAAGAAACGTAAGAAATCTGATAGCGAAGTCAACGGTTGCCACTTGCCTAAAAACGCCACGAGCGACTTGGAGCTTCTTCACGCCATCGAAATAGAGAGAAACTCGCGTCGCGGCGAGTAAATTGCGGTAATCACGCGGCTGGATACCTGGAAGTGCAACAAGGGATCAACAAAAAGAGGAAACTCGCGGCCTAGAACGAGGGGAAGAAAAGTTGGTCCTCGGGGCAAATAGAAAAGCAAGGAGACGAGCCAAATGGTTGGACAAGGCCCACAGGGCGGACAGAAATCATAGAAATTAACGTGTTGCTTGGCCAGCAAATGGGCAATTTTGCGCTAATAGCAAACATTTCCCGCGCCCGTTAAACGATGTCGTGATATCATGAATGTAAACGGAACATCGGCAACCGAGTCGTAATTCTTCCGTTTGCTCGTTAGCCGATAGCGTGCCATGCCTAAACCGTCGCGCGTCTTTAAACGCTGTTAATGATGTTTTCCAAGGTTCCTCCGTCTGATAGCCTTCAGCTACCTACGCGAGGAATCGAACGGGATAGTTTGTTCCTTGCTTTTCTTCATCAAGGTAACAGACCAACGCGCGCGGCAAGATGTGTAAGCTTCGAGTTGTTGGATTGAGAAGTGCGTATTACAGAGGCGAGAAGATGGCTAGATAAAGAAATGCAGGTCTGGTTGGTTATTTATGTTAGACTTAATGCCATCATGAAGATAAGCACATGTATTGGCGTATAAAAATAATTCGCGAAACATTGCGTGACGTTGGCGTAAACGCAACGCAGAATACGATTGATCCCGAAAAACCAAAAGCATAGCGCAAATCGATCGATCAACGTGAGAGCTTTTAAAATCTAAAAAGACCGTACAGTATCGTGGGCGATAGCGAACAGCACTTCCCTTGCTCTTGTGCGGTTCATTAGTATCTTCCCATCTTGACGATGTTCTCGATCTTGACAAGTTTATCTTGATTCGATATGTAAGGTTTGAGTTATTGGAATGAAAAATATGTACACACGTGGTTTAATTTTTGTTTGGTTCTTTTTCGACCTATCGATAAATCCGTAACTTTTTATATTGTGATAAGATGAAGACGCGATAAGATATGATAAGAGTACATGTTTGAACGAGCTCAACATTCGTAAACTACACTAACAAATGCATTAAACATTAGGAATAAAATTGCTGAATGTGAAAATAATTTCAGCCATCGAACAGACCGAAACGACGCGACGCGACGCGACGGATATTATTTCTCCATACGAGTATAGCAGATACTCGTGCATCTAAATCTCCCAAAAAGTCCATCCATCAACCATTTTTTGCGCACCATCCATTACCATGAAAATTATACAGGATTTTTACATTCCACAAATAATCAATGCCACGATAACCAGATGAATTACTCGCATAAATCGCGCGACCCTTCATGTTCGTTGTTCAATTAATCCGCATTAGACGATGGCGGAGGGAGTTTTCAGCGGAATAAATTGAGACGTTAAATGTATAAATTAGAAAGTAACGATACACGATGCCATCGGCGTGATGTCCCGATAAATTGCATCCGTTTATCGGTCGCGACTAATAAATCCGTAGAACCACCTGTCCAATCTCAAGCAGATCTT
The DNA here is from genome assembly GCF_024516045.1 of Bombus affinis. Classification (NCBI taxonomy): domain Eukaryota; kingdom Metazoa; phylum Arthropoda; class Insecta; order Hymenoptera; family Apidae; genus Bombus; species Bombus affinis. Next base: position 4,075,888 of record NC_066344.1, on the reverse strand, counting down.
ATCGTTTCAGTTTAATAATATATTTTAATAATACATTAAAATTTTCTATCGATCTTCCCCTCTGCGTTATCGATCAAGCTGCACTTTGTTGCAGGCTGTAATTTTATCCCTTTTTTCGTTTTTGTGCAATTAACTACGGTTCGATCAATTTAAAAACGATCGTTTCATTCGGTGAAGTTGCCTGTTCAACCGGTGGATAAACGTCCGAGGGGAAAGGACGTGGATTTCCTCGTGTTTGCGACGGAAACCATGCGTGGAATCTCAGATACGAGGTTGGCACGTTGTTTGTCCCGCAGTGACTGATTTGCGGTATTCGCGAACACGTTTCTCGCAGGTTTGCGAGAGATTACGGATAAATGCAAGTTCCTTTGCCAAAAATACGGAATCAGCTACACGATAAACTGTGTAGCCCAGACGCGAACACGTCCCGTGATGAATCGTGCTTCTGGATGCTTCGGTATTGTCTTGTTGCCAGAAGCAATTCTTTTTTCGAAATATTTGTGAAACTGTTCGTGGGAGGAAATTTGCATAGGATCGATAGACAAAAGCGATGAATAAGCTCGCAACGGTTATTTGTCTCTCGACAATCGAATACTAATCGTGTACTTATGTAATGAAATTAAGAAATTAATAAAAACTGGAATTGATTGGTGCGACTTCTAGAAGCCTCGTATGTTGGCAATAGAAAAGCGATTTGAAAATTAAATAAATCTTCTTTTTCTTTTAAAATTGAAGCTTGCCAAAAATAATTCGAAGAATAAATAACGCCACGAAACCAGTATTATCGTCTAAGAAGAAATTAAACGGAATAGCAAATTACTTAATTAGCGGTCTCATTACCTCTGCTTAATTTTCATTCTTCGACTCCTATTCACGCTAGACATCTTAAATCAGAGAACGAAGAAGCTCGCCATCAGCAAGACGAATTATGGCTGAAAACCAGCATTTACCACCTTGAGTCAATAAATACACAGTCTGTTTCAGCGACGACAACGAGAAGCAAAGTCCTTTAATTAGTAGCGGCTCGTCCTGGATTTTCTTTAAAAACAACAAAAATAAGAATAATCGAAAAAGGAAGAAACTAAAAAGGAAAACGCTGCAGTCGAAGCAGATATATTATAGAAGAAAAGAGAAAGCATTCTTTGAAGCGTCGTTTCCGGAGATGCAGCCGTCTGACAGACAGAAAAGGCAGCCTCGGGATTCAGCTTAATATCACGAGTTTCCTTTCACACTCGTCCAGTGGGACGTTCTCATGCGGAGAGTGAAAAACGAGTAATTCTTTTATCGCAATATCCTGGCGGAGCTGAGCGAGAAACGCGACGAAACGAGGGTTGCGGTGGCTAGAGGGTGGAGGCATAGAAAGATACGGGAAAAGGCCGGCTAAAAGGTAGATACGGTGGCTGGCAAGTTCGCCAACTTTAATACCTCAAGTTTTCTCGCACGTATCTGCTCCTCCTTCGCTTCCTTCTCTACGTTTGCCTCGTTTTTATACTGCGTAGACAGCCACGTTGAATTGGAAATGTGTATATTACCGCGATATGCAGATTGCTGGATGTTTGTGAACGTTTTCGATGCTGTTTAGTGCGTGGATGAAGTTTTGTAAGATGAAATATCGATAGGGTTGTAAGTGTAGGTATAAAGGATAAGAATATCGTTCAAATTTGTATAGTTCCTCGTGTAATAGTTCGATAGTAGTATTGCTATGAGAAGAACGTTTCTTTCGTGCTATTTATAATGTTTATAAAAATTTATAAAAGTTAGGAAGACTGGTATTAATATTAAAATCATCATAGAATTAAACTAACAGAACATTTTGTCAAAAAATCGTCAGGAACTCTTGAACAAGAAGTTCTACTCAGAACCTACACCCCCGTTTACAGGTATGAGAACAACCCCTGGTTTCATATTAGATGTGATAATTAATTTAGATTATGAAAGAAATGATCGATCGATTATAGTTTTATAAAAATGCGTAGAAACTCTGTTTATAAAAGTTACAGAAGGAACTGTTGCAACACGAGCAATTATTAATTATACGTGTTGACTGTCATAATGTACGGATTGCGCGCGAAATTCAGAAACGTTTACCTAATATAAATGGAAACTTAGGAATAAACAGGAACGAATAAAATATAAAAATTACATATGAATTTCGTATACATGTTAAAAACCTCTAACTATCTATGTGCAAGTTTCAAAATAAATAATAATTTCTAAACGTTTTAATAATTCCCTAATAGTTTTTATTATTTATCTCACTTTTTGTAAGCGTCTTAGTATCTACGAACGTGTATATACACGTTATATTCTCATTCAAACTGACATCAAACTCCTGGATCTAAGCCAAAGTCCGAGTTACACATCTTCTGATCGACGTCGATCCATCACAGTCACAGATCCAATAAAAACCCGCATATCCACCCCTCATCGCCCCTTTTACGCCATACGACACGCATCAATAGCAGACGCAAGAACAACGCATTCGCCAGAAAGAAAACGAAAAAGAAACGAACAAACGAAGAAGACTAAACGGTAGGAAGAAAGAGGTTGCTGGCAGGTTCGAAAGAGAGAAGCCGCGTGGAGAGGCAGGAGTTGGAAAGAAGCGAGGGCCCGCCGCTTCAAAGGACTATAAAAGGCTTAATCCTGGCGGCAGGAGTTATGTACGCTTAGAAGGGACGCAGATAGAATTGCGGTGGTTTATAGACGCCGTGCCCTCCGGTATATTGCAATGTGGTTAGCGTCCTCATCCTCCTTGTCCTCCTTCGTCCTCCGTAGCCGTGCCTCCTCCACCTCTTCCACCTCTTCTTCTCGTTCGTGGGGTGCGCCGACAATGTGACATGCAATATGGTAATCACCGTGGAACGCTCCGGGGCCCTATGTGGATGCTGGACGTCGTGGCGCGGCCTCTGAATAGACTTCCCGGGGCTCACGGGAAAGGAAGTACGACAGGCCAACGACATACGTCCCCTTCTTGTCCCCGCCGCCCTCCGTCTACGCTTCGTGGCACACGCGGCGTATGAATCACTGGCAATTTTTTCGTACCGGCGAATTGCTTTCCTTCGCTACTCGAAAGATACCAATTTTTGGTTACACGGAAACATTTTGACATTTGGCTTGGTATAGATAAGGCTATGTACGTTGAGTACGAGTTCTGACGAACCAGAGTAACATTTTTCTTCCTCGTCTCAGGATATACAGTTGAACTAATTACTAAAATTGCGCAACAAAAGCACTAAAAAATATATTATATTCTGTGCAAGGCAGCTATTATTATTTTCATTTGACAATCTAAGGGAAACAGCGTCTCTGATTAATTAATTAAAAAATCGCGACTTCAGAGGAATCTTAATGTAGGTTCTTATGAGTGTACGCATTTCGAGCATCAGATATTTTAGAACACGCATAAACTGTAACTTAAGGTTTTTTCTTCCATCCTCAATTTCGACAGTTTCAAATTAGTGGCAAATACATAAAATATAGGGCAAGCTAAAACTTTCTCGTTTTTGATATTTTCTCTTGCCGGATTTAAAGGACAGGATATTGCCTCATTCTATCAATATTATATTGTACTAAGGATTAATGATGTATCATAATATACCATCACAAGCTTGATCAAAGTTTGCAAGGCAAAGTTCAAGATTGAATTTTAAGGTGTTGAAGTTCAGGTGACTCAATAACACTAACCGATTATATATTTTATCTTCAAGGTCAGTGGTTATCAGAAAATGGCCAGTCATACGTACACAGACACAAACGCGCACTTGCACTAAATCAAGGTAGAATTTGAACATATCCTACGAAACTTTTGCGACTATATTTCAACTAGACACGACTATTATATCGATCAAATTTGAAATCAAACTGAGCATGTATATAGAAGACATACATCAAATATATATTTAGTAAAAAATTAATATACAACACCTAAGCGCATAGTATCAAAATAAGTATTAAGTATGATTTCACCGAATATTGAGGTTTATTGATATAACGGACGATTGACTACTTGAATATCTTATAATTTCTATATACGACAGTATTTTCAGACTTGTTTCAAACTTTTCCACTGTACCTAATCGTAACAATCGAGTTCCGTCCGCAGTGACAATGAAATTTCAAAATGTTTCGTATGACACACACAACATATTGGTAAAAGGTGTCTGCAATTGTTCGAAGCCAAAACTTCCTTCAATCTATATAAATGTCGTAATCGAGCGTAGCAGACAAAAGGGATGGTAGCGCGTATGGCCGCGCCCCCTTGCCTAATACGAAATTTCTATTTGCCTCGGAAGTGGAAGCCAACGAATGGTTAACGATGTATGTTTTCCACATTCCGATGAGTAAGGCTGCACGCGACGCGTTGATCAGCCTCCTTTGTGCGTTTTCGCGAGCAGACCGCAAAGGAAAAACGACGATATCGGTTGGCCGTCATCTATCCTTTTACAGTACAATCGCCGGCGCCGCGCAAAAATTAAAAGGAAGTCTCTTAATTCGTGTACCATAATTTTTCATCGGTGGCGAGGACCGCCAGTAAAACGAACAATCGCGTATCCGGGATCCGAGCAACGCCACCGACCACGACAATGGGAAGGCGTTCCCGGAAAGTCCGCGGAAAGCAAGCACGCGACACGAGCTTCGAACAGACAACGCGTAAGTACTTACTTATACGCCATCTGCGTATGTACGTTCCTGGGTACACGTGGTGCGTGAATCACGGGACATTTGTAGCCGCCAGTGTGTTGCGTTTCTCCGACGGTCGCGACCACACGAATATCCAAGAATGCGAGTCTCTTGACTAATTTCGCTGATATACTTAACGATGTATAATATTAGGTTGGCGCGTATGAAATACACTTTCTTTGGAAATTAAATTTAACGGATCGATAAGAAACATTACCACGTTCGTAGGATTGTATTATTTTAAATTAAAATGAACAGTGAAATGTAGAAGTAACGTTGTACTACTACAATTCCACACCATCTGGTTTATATCGAGTGTTGTGTATATTTTACACACTCGTTATGTGATCTCATCGACGACGGATAACAGCGTCGAATGTATTAAATGTTGTCCTATCATCGATTATAAATATACCATTTTTATATGTATTTACTATAATAAGGTAGGTGCATAAATATTGAATTTTACGAAGATCTCAGTAGACATTAGCAATAATCAGAGTATTCTTACGATCTCTTTGACAATTATCGATTACGTTTGTCATATATTCGTTATATCAAGATTATGAATAAGCGAAATGATTCTGTCATTTCTTTACATGATTTTAGGCTTAGATATGAGTTTAAATTCCATCCGGATAATAACGTATTGCATGATTATTGTACAAGAAACTGTAATAAGTTTAATCGAATAATTTTTTAATTCTAGAAGTGATAATTCATACGACTTTGAAATAATGAAACGTAGAACTATTGCGATTAGCTGTGAAAGAAGTAGAATAAAGTTAGTGCATGTCAGACAGATCGAAAATATTGATTAAATCAGTCTAGTAGATGGTTATGAATCCACAAAACAATTGATCATTGATATATATTTATCTGATAAAATTCATCTAATCTATATACGTATGATATATGTATATTCAAAAGTCTTTTTGCGGCAACTGTTTTTTAAAGTTTCTTTTATCCGCCATTAGACGAATTCATGTATTATACTTGGGTCTGGAGTTTAAACAATTATCAGACGTACCACATTTTATGTGAGCTATAGGTGGCGATCGTCAAGTTCATGTACACGTGCATGGCTTAGATTTACCTATAAGAATCAAAGAAGAAATATATGAAAATGAAGTATGTTTAAAATGTCGTTGAAAAACTGGTGATTACAATTATGCTTACATATAATTTTTATTCAGATTTTAATCAAATACAATATTTACGACGTTGGCTCCCTTTAGAAGGATTTAGTGGGAGATTATTATCTACAGATAGGTATAATTTTTCTAATCAAGATGGTACAGTTGACCGTAGCAGAGATAAAGTAAGATTGCCATCCATGGCTTGGCAATGGGAAGACGATTGGCAAATAGAAACTACATCAGATGGCCAACCGTTAGATCATGACGTAAATATGATAAAATTTCTTTAAATAATCATCCGAATTAGATTCTCAAATTTGAAGGGAAGAACCGTACCCTATATAAACAAAACCAGGGATTTATCAAATACAAGCGTACTAAATACAAGTGTAATTCATCGTTTATAAAGTACCAGTTTATAAGGTATTAAAGACTCTTTATACCAGGTAATTGCAAAAAAGAAAAAACTCTAGATCTCCGTGACCGACGTGCAATTGTTCGCGTAGTGGAATATCACGCGGCGAATCATTTCTAAGATGTTGCTGGCGATGTCGCAATGGCGGATTTACCTCATCCACCAGCACGACATTTAGATCGAAAGTCCATCGAATGATCTCGTCTCAGGATGATTAATTCGACTCATTACCAGTGAGTAATCACTATTATTATCCACGTGTTCTATGTAGCCCGGTTTTGTTCGCCCACGAACCTAGCTGGACCAGTGCACGCAATAGTACGGAAAATGGTGTTTGCGAAATCGATCAGGAAGAACTAGCCTTTCACGGGAATCCGTCTGATAGACGAGATCTGATCAAACGCACGCGTGATTCTTAGAAGAAACATCGTTAACTGAAAAACTATTGGCGACGCAAACTGACGATGTTAAGTACAAGAAATTTCGTGTTTTGGCAAAATTTTTACTCTTCTCATGAAACACTCAAAGACAGAACGGAAATGATACATGAAGAAGAGACGAGAAAGGAAGATAGGCATGAAACAACTACATTGTCAAATATAAATTCCTAGATTTTTAGAGATTTTTGTACGTGTTCTTCACAAAGTTTATGGATAAAGTAAAAATGATGCATAGAATAAAACACGAAGAAGAAAAAGATACCTTAAAAAAACATTCGTCGAGCAACCATCAAACATCGAAGAGAGAAACGATATGAAACAATACTGAAACGACTGTAAGCAATTTTATTACTATGAAAATATTTTCGTGAATTGGAAACGTAAAAGTTGATTAATCGCAGTATAACAACGTAAACGTCATTTTTAGATTTCTGTAATTTTCGATCATAGAATCAAATATACGAACATCCCTTTGTCAAAGGAAAGATTAAATTTTGATAATTAGGATGTAAATAAATCAATAAAAAATTATTTTGCGCGCTTGATTACTTAATAGCTTAATTAATATTACGACAAAATTATGGAGCAACATTACCAGATAAGCAATATATGTATATGGAAAAGGAAAAAGCACAAAAAATTTCATGTATGTTTCTATCTATTTGTAGCAACATAATAACAAGATATAACGTTATAATAAAATATTTACGATGAATATAAACATTTCAATTCTTGTAATACACCTTAATACGTTATAAACTCCTAATGCCCGTCCAGTTTACTATACACGAGCCGTGCACGATGACGATGGGAGGGTACACATACGCGTTTCTGAAGGATGATTCTGCGTTTCGTAATAGCCTTTCGAGACCTGTCACACTACGCCACGTGTACGGCTAAATTTATTTGCTTCTGTTCGTCGTATATTGTACGGAAACAAATGATTGTCATTATAGGTGTAGAATTGCCTTATTGTCTTTGAGCATGAAAAAAAGATTCGACCGATGGGATTAATGGACTAGGAGTTGATCTCTGATCTTTCGTTTGTCGGATAGTCACTCTATTAGTTAGACTATTCGTTTACGACCTCCATTGTTCGAAATGATAGAAAGATATTCTTATTCAAGTAAGAGAATTTCTTTTCATAATGGGAATTTAAGCTTTCGATGTTCGAATACGTAGGTGTGGTTTCCCAGTATGTGATAAATGGCCTATCTGTACATTTTATAGTTGCTTTTGTCAGCCAAATAGATTGTTTATTGTAAATACACAATTTGATTACATTGACTTTTATGTTAGAGGCAGATGGATTATCAATGTCCAATGTAATATTTCTGCAACGGGAAACTGAGCATAGTTCAGACTATGAAAACAAGTTTTACTTCCATGAAATATATGTACAGGTTTTGTATGTAAACTAAGAATATTTTCATAAAAGGATAAAAAAATCCATTATACACGAAAAGGCATATCAAATACTGATCGCGCACGTTGTAGAAAGTTTACGAAGCTTATTTTACAAAATTTTCTGTGTACAATAAATAAGAAACTCCCACGTATTAAGAATTATCGTATCCTACTTCTACTAATCTTTCAATTAATTTGAAAAGAATAGGATTCGATAAAGAATCAACGATTAATTCTTACGAGTATTTTCGTATTGTAAAAATGGACAGTCATTTAACGTATAAATAAAACAGCAACTAAAACCGCAAATTTACGTTTATTAATGAACAATCTTCAAACCCTAACTGCTTCGTAAATCATATCACCTTCCTGTACTCGTGTACGAAGCAACGATATGGTCTATTAGGCATACAGCGTAAACGAAAAGGCCTCTTGTCACTAGCTGTCATCGATCGACGAAACTCGCCGAGTACCTGTGTCCCGGTAGAACACACGAAGCCAGAACACAAAAGTCCCGTTGCGGCCGCTGAGGAGCGCGTAAGTCCTTTAAGCGTACTTAGAATAACAGAGCACAGGGGTCAGAAGCACTTAAAGGAGCGTGACTGGAGATGAATTTATAATGACCTCCTGACATGCAACAAGAGGCATCGCTTCCGCAGAAATTCACCAGAGATTATCCAACTCTCCGTTGCTCGAACGCAACAAGATCAAACGGCGGCCGGTTTGAAATCGTTCGTCCGATTCCTCCAGCTCGAACACGCTCGCGGAAGTACGTCTCACTTTCTCTCTCTCGCTCTCTATCTCCCTCGAACGAAATAAACAAGAGAAAACAAGCAAGACAAAAAGAACATCCGAACGATCGAATCGCGCGAACCATCCAACCGTTGCATCGTCGTCGACCACCATAACCGTGATCGAAGATGAATTTATAATGACCAACGAACGCGTAGCGGTTGACCACGTGGACCTAGGCGGAGAGGAATAGCTCCCAAGGGAGGATGTATCGCGATGATCCCGAGAGACCGAGATCCTCTTTAGCAGAGAACAACTCTCCGCTAAAGTCAGTCTTTGCTCGCGAAGCTTTGTGGCTCCTATACACAAGATCAGATTCATACAAATGCAATCACGACGTAGAAGTCGCGGCAGATGAGACTTCGATGCGGCCTGGCGTACGCTCGCGAGACGACCGCGCTGACTGATCGTGCGCATTTTTCAGCGGCTCACGCGGTGCGAGATCCAATCGCGTATTAACGTCGACACGACCGGAACACCCGTGGTCCGATTCGCCGACGATGCACCGGCTGCCCGATTTACCCAAGCGCAGTCCCATCGCGGACGTGTGTGCATGCGAAAGGTCCCGGTGCACGCGATGAACGCGGATTGCACCGGCTACCGCGACTAGGTTGGGCTTCCTAGCTTTCTAGAAATTTCTTGTTTGCGGTGGATTGATAATCTGTTCACGGCAGTCGGGGTTTACCGGAGTAGATAAAAAGGATTTAGATATTGTAATCTGCAGTGCGTGCGCGTGATATATGTTACAATTTTATCAAAAGGAAAGAACTGGAATTATTAAAATAATTAATTCCATAAATTGAAAAATGGAAGAAAGTTGATATTAGGAACGTTATATTCGATGACTGATTAGAACAATGGCGATCAACTGGACAAATTATTTAAAAAGATATCAAAATGCCCCTATTTTCGATTTGTAACGTCAGTCGTGTAAAAAAATTGTCGCTTCTGTCGATAATTCTGGCGCTTCCATCTCAATGAATAACATACGTCCAGATAAAATCCTAAGATTTCAAAACGTCTTTAAAAACTGATGTTTAAATTTTTCAAAATGTGTCATTCATTTATTTACCAAATCGATATACTTTGGCACGTTTCGCGAAACAAAAATTTCTTTCATAAATCGAAGTTTTCCTTTCCACATAAAAGCAAGTGGATTCGATTTTGAAGGGGCGTGTTCGAGCAAGGTCTCTCGCAGAGAACGCGTGCACTCTCGTATCTATATATATATATATATATAGATATATAATTGCAGCAGGACACGAAGGCGTGATGGATCGACCGAAACGTAGGAGCGTGTAATGTAGCGTGAGCCGCGGCCTTTTACATGTCAGTAACTTGGTCCGATGTTGGCGAGCTTGAAGAATGACTGCCGCCAAGGTATTGGTTTGTTTCTTCGAAATTTCGACAGCTGATTAATACGATCGCGAGTGTTTCTGAGAGGACGATTCTACCGCGCAAACGCTGGTTCAAATGATATTCGACACTTTGTTCATGTATTCTAATAGCGTCGTTTATGGCCGACTGTAACTTATCACGTCGTTTTGCTTTCTTCTTCGCGAAATGTGAAGGACTTCGATGCCAACGAATAAACACGGTCGCTTTGGACCAACGAGAAAAGTAAGCAGAAGGATATCTTAGATGTTAAGAGTTGTCTTGGTTGGTGAGATGCCCAACTTCTTATAGGTCAGTTTATTTATAAACTAAAATAAATTAAATCCATAGGTTAGTTGCGAGAATTGAAAAAGTACTAACAAAACGAATAGACGCGAAACTTATTCGAAAATATTTCCATCGGAAAAATACTTATTATAGGAAACATTCCAAATGCAATCTATTAACATAAATTGTATCATGAAACATGTAATTAGGAGATAAAAGAACGTGGATATGTAATCAACAAATAAACTAAAAGTTTAACAGAAATTTATCATCGTCGTTGTCATATGCCTTATGACTAAAAATATGTCAAAAACATATTTCGAAAAAAACCAAAATAATTCTTAAATAATATCAAACATACTTGCATCTCCATACCGATACATTAAATGTCTAGATTCATACAAAAAATGAAACAATCTAATAATATCCATAAACCTCAACAACTATCTTCAACGATAAATGGCCGAGAAATTAACAATCATAATTGCATCGATCAATAATCTCTAATAATTTCGTTAAACCTTTCGACGAGATAAACGGAGAACTTTGGATGACTTTCACAATCCACGTTAAAAAATGTTAGAAACCGAGCAGGGCGCTATCTGATGCACCGCAAGAGCTCGATGGATGTTTAAACCATCGTCGATGCACCTTCAGCAGTTTCCTGATTTAAACAATGACTGGCTCTCTCTCCTTTATAGTCGACAGACTATCGGAGTCATCGGTAATCACGTTGTTCCCGTCTTTGCGCATTCAGAAGCTGATTAATCCTGACCGACGTCGGCGAGGAGAAACAACCGTTTCCACGATTAATCATCCATTTGACAAATCATCCATATTCGAATGTATTTTTCTACCGGTATAATTACGAAACTGAACGAACCAAACATTTCGTCGTTGCGTTAATAATACTATTTGACTATCTGAATGCAATCTAATCTTGCTCGTTTCCATAATGCACGGTGTGATGATTTTTGACTGTGCGAAACAACGTACGAACGTGATCGTGTTTCTACTACTTGGTGTTATTTCCGTGGTATATTAATTACTATCCACGATGCGATTAACATAATGCGATAAAATATATTTAAGAAAAAGTGACATTTGATTTAGTGAAACGTGATTAAAGGATATCGTTTTATCAAATAATTCTATATACAGTGCGAATTCTTCAAGTTGTTATTGATGTTTGATTTTGTGAGATATAAGGTTTTCTGGTTAAATGAAAGGTATCGTTGAATTCCAGTATATACAGAGAATATGAAATAACATAGAATTCGCATTTAATCCAAGAATTTACGAGTAATCATTTAGTTGAATATTTAGGTTAATATAAATACTTCACTCTCATATCACCCTCTATATCAATTTGATAAACTGCTATAAATGTAAGAGAGCAATGTCTATATTCTGCGCGTTATTATTTGCGAACGACGTGAACAACTATCTACTCCAATATCCAAACATGCCATTCTTCCATTTTCAGTACGAGAATCTGCAAACTATCTACATTCTCTTTATATTTATTTCGTATCATACCGCCGATGAGTACCAAGGTCGATTGATATCAAGAAGAAAATTAAACTCAGAAGATGAGCAAGTCCTCAGTCCACTATCTTTTTCGAACACTCATATAACGTCCAACAGTGAACATCCAATACAAAGACGTCCACAAACTCGGCCATTTAATTAACCTCGACCAGCACAAGATCAGAATCAAGAGCTTTCAAATTCAAAATGCGGGAACCATCATATATCCGACAGCTTAGTAAATCTATCCTGTGGGAGAACGATTCGCGGGCGAAATTCAAGTTTCACATGGATAGTCGCCCACTCGCCAGCTAAATCTGGCTCAGGTTAATGGCGAAGGGGGGAAAAATGAGCATCCTGACAACTGTTCGACAGAATAATCGTAATTTATCCGCGGAGTTACTTGCCGTCAGGATCTCTTTCAAACGGGCCAAGTCATGAAAATTCATAACCGCTTCCATCGTCATAATCCGACGCCACTCGGCGAGATGTCACCGTTCATTTCGTAGTGCCGTCTGCTCGTTATCATCGGTCCTTTATTCGTGTCTGTCAGTGAGCCGACTCGAGCCATCGTTTCTGCTGAATCTACGAGCGGGACGAGCTTCGTAAAACGTCTTCGAGTTCCTTCTCATAGCTTTCGTGCTCCTCGTTTGAATTCGTACACGCGGACATCACGAGCATTCCGAGGCTGAGAAAGAAAGGAGAATGCTAGAAAACCGAAGAGCGTTTCGCCGTCGAAAGCAACAGTCGTCCAAGGGGTTAAAGGTTTAGTGGGCGCGTTTGCTGTCGATTCCAAGTGTATCATTGAGACTTGATCAAAGTGTGCCTCGTGGCTGTTGGTTGTAATGGATGTTGGGTAATTCTAGACTGTCTAATGAGTTGCTATGATTGCTTTATTTCGTTTGAACTGGGATATCTTGTTGATTGCCTGCGAGAGCAATCTTTCTTTCACGACTTGGATCTGTGCGATTATGGTGCGTTGGATGATTTTGTAATGAATTTTGAATGAAGTACAGACAATCACGAAAGCGTACATACACTTGTAAGTGAGAAAAGTGAAAGTAAAATAAGAAGTAAAAAAATCTATTTTACAACCTTAGGCTTGTGTATACTTGCACGTATTATCGAAATTTTATTTTGTATATACGTAGATGCAATAAATTCGTCAAATATACGCTCAAGTTTAATTAATACAAGATTTATGCCAAAAATATTACTGGAGCTAATGTTTTGTTATAACATGTGAAATTGAAGGAAAGCACGTAGATTTTTATAACCGACTGTACATCCTGTTACGTTTCTTTTGTTCAGCTGAAAGTACGAAGATTAACTTTTGTATTAAGCTTCACGCAACGACACGCGAAATGAATTAAGGTTAATTCATATTCCTCAAACACTTTCCTCAAGAACTATTTGAAGAGGAGCGTGAATTCATAGAACACGGTTGATTCAAAGGAAGAAACTTTGCATTGAGAGTAACATGGTATTATGTCACGACGTCATTAGTGTTTGAATACGATCTAAACATAGAATTTAGTTTTATCCAAAAGGATACATTATTCGACAACTGAAGTTTCTAACGTAAATGACATCAATGTATCAATGTAAGAACTACAAAAAGTATCGAAAATGTAATAAATTTCTCGCAACATGTATTGAGGTAAAAGTTCACCGATAATGAATAAAACATGCCAAGTCAAATGAACGTTATTTGTCGATTCGAAGATTCATTGCAACGTAAAAGTAAGTAAGTAGTAAGTAAATATAAAACATTATCTCTATCAACATCGAATTATGCAACAAAATTTTTCTGAAAGTCACGTTCCAGTCATTCGCGTGCTATAACGAAAAGAATAATTTACCAAGTTCTTCACTTTGTCGACAAAGCTATCATTTTTCCACAACTTTCTTCTACTCTTATGCAAATCACGTCAGTTTTCTGTCGAACTGTTCGTCATATTCGAAATGATTCGCATAGAAGCGAATGCAAACGACGCTGGCCCGTAACTAATTTTCCACTTCGTTAGAAATCGTCCGATTTCTATGCGATCGTAAATGGTAATCACTGGTGAAGCAATTGGAAACAGCACAACGTTGCTGGAGTAGCTACCTCGTTCCGAATGCCAGTGATTTCTATGGTATTACGCTTAATCGAAAGAACCACAAAACCAAAGAAACGATTGTTATCGTTGTCATGTCATAATCGTAGGCAATAAGCGACATTTGATACTGAAATAGAAATATTTATTGAAATGGAGATTGGAATACGTAGAAATTGGAAACTCGATAGTGATATGCGACATTAGAGAGTATGTATTGACGAATAGTAATTGTAGACAAATTATTTTGTTTCATCGTGTTCGGTCGAAGACAAATATTCGCATTATTTCTAACAATCAAATAAATACAAACTATTTAAATTGTAAGTAGAAAGGAACTGGATTTGAAAAACTAGAAACAAAATATAGTTTTGATTACATTTGTTCTTATTTTCGAAGGATGGCCAGATCAAATTATAAGAGAAATTTTGATCAAATTTTGACTGCATACTTTGTAGATATTAAATGAATCGAATATACATATTGATTTTCTATAAACATTTTCGAAGAAATACTACATGATGTTTAACAGATTTGCCAACATCTTACGTACATATAATGATTCGGTTTCTTTCGATGGATATGTCCTGCATCTAGTGTAGTCTAGTAGTTTGTTAGAAATTACTATCCGAAGTTTGATCAAACTTGCTTTCCTAGGTCCTGAGGAGGAATGTCAAGATAATAAATGATCGTAATTAAAGTGATTATAATGAAAATAAGTCTCTGCATCCGATCATCAATCATCAGTCTACATCAAAATCGTCTGCCTATCTTTTCTAATTATGAAAGCAAGCAATCCGAAACTCATCAATATGACAGATTTAATAATACATTCTAGCGTCAAGGGATTGGGAATTCGGAGAATTTTGTCCAATTAACATTAATCTGACAAGATACTTTTCTAGAATGGTACGTACAACCGAATTACTTGCCATCCACACTAAATCACGATCTCTTAGAAGGACGATGTTCCGGAAACTACGGTCAACACGTGTCGCGCATAACGTTCAACGAGATCCAAACGAATTGGAGACTCGAACCGTGAACATTAACAGTCCACTCCTTCCATCCGCATTCCTCGGCTAATTTTATTCTCTCGTAAGCGGCGTTCGCCAGTGATACCGCCTCGAGAACCCTGAAATTCACGCTCAACTCGTTTCTTTTCTCACGTGGTCTGTTGCTTCAACGGTAGGAGTCCCCTTTTGCCACTCTCTGACGAGCGGTTTACTCGCCTCCATAAAATTTCTGCGATCGCGGAGAGGAAGGTTTCGCGAGCGGCGAGAGAGACCGCAACGACAATCGTTTCGAACCGGCTATTCTCACGCCGTGCACTGCGGAACTCTGCTCGCCGCCTGTGTACCGACTCTCTCGAGTGCCGACTAATGAACACAAAACATGTCAACAGCCGTGGGAAGTCGACGGAGCGGTTTCGGCCAGCGTTTGCGCTTTAATCGAGCAGCCTGATGAGGAGCGCTCAAGAGTCGGTGTATCGCAGGCAATACCACTTACGTGTTCCGCATGAATATACAACGTATATACTGTATAAATTCGTTGGTTTTGGACGTTGCTTCGAATATCCTATTTAAATTGTATTTCATCGAGTTTCTGATATGTTCGCTATACACAAATTTTGTATCTTTCGTGTCAGAATGATGGTATTCTCTATAGTTTGCTAGGAGTGCTATCTTTTATTTCAGGAGGATACATCACTATACATTTTAATGAAAGAAACAAATTTTTTAATTTTGTATTCAGTTAGCACTATATTGCTACCGTAACATTACAAATCTGAGGAATATAACGATTCCTTTAATTTACATACTTCGATTAATACCAACATCGTCGGTCAACCGATGACTCTTTCGGAGTTATTGTAAAGTCTAATGCTGGTCACCGGTAACGTCAATTAAATCCAACATGTTAACGTATCGTCAAATATTTTCTTCTCTTATGGTGAACTGTACTAATTGCACATTTTAACAGATTTCTGACGGACGAAGATTTATCAGATTTCTCGTAATTCGAGGAATATTTTCAAATATAATGACGTCAATAGAGGCGCAGCATAAGCACAGGCAAAAGTTGTAAATATGTCGAGATGTTCTTAAATTATTGGAAAATTTAAATTTTATAAGTACAGAAGACAATAAACACGAGGAGACTACAATATGAAGAATACTATTCACAATTAATAGAAAGAGATATTGGAAAAGATGTACTTAAAATGTTCACGACACAGACCATATGAGCATATAATCTTCCTTTGCATAAAATACCTCGAACAATTTATACATATAACAGAATACAATTCCATTAGTTGTTAAAAATTTGATATTATTGTTTAATCGTTTTCCACTTGGAAAGAGACAATAAGTGAATATTCAAAGAGCACAGAACCGTTTCTTCACTTTAATTGTCGCTTGGTACTTCGAAGATTAGAATTATCTATATACAGTGGTCTATTCATAGCGCAACCCGCAGCCAAGCTCACAGTATATTCACCTCCTGGTTTATTTGCCGATATAATTGCCATCGAGGCGTGCCATTCTCCACACCTGGTGAAGTGGCCCATACCTTTGATACTCCGTGGTTGGACCTCACACACCAAGCCTTCGACCCACACGAATTTAGCGTACGATCCACGGAAGCATGCAAAGAATTACTATACAGAACGTTTAATCTCACCTTTTCCTCTCTCGAGGTATTCCCGAATATTTGTGGTTCGTTTTGACAAATATCTTAAATTGCGAGCGAGCATGGAAACTAATTAATTTCTATCAACTGCTAGAACGAGATATACAACAATCTAAACAAAGAAGAATATTATATAAACGAAAACTTTGCTGTAGGTACTATATCTGATATCAAACGTCGATACGTTTCATTTGAAATAAACATAGAAAACGCATCATTTCAATAAATTGGTTACTTTTATCTTAACAATAAGGTAGAGGTAGGTATTTTATGTTAAAATCAAATAAATATAACAAGTAGAAGATATGAAATAGAATAAAAAATTATTTCATTCGACAACTAAATAATGAATTAATTCGTTATAAGAAAAATCATTCTCTCGTTCAAATGAACTCACTCGTAACTATTTCAAAACAACATCTTGCTAAACAAGATGATAAATCGTTTAAATAAACATTCCTCGAATATTTCAGTTCAATAATACCCAAACCTGTTCGACGTATCTACTAGCAGAATGTCTTTTTTAAATTATAAAATATCTTTCAAGAAGCGCCATTAAAACTATGAATACTAATAAAGGGGAATATTCCACTATATGACTATAATTTTCAATAATAATCAATTATAACCGTCGATAAGTAATTGCTGTCGTAAAAGAATATTTCAATATTCCATTACAAAATATCATCATTTTTCAAGCATACCGCGAGATTAAGCATGGAAAAGCTAACCATAAACGTGTTATTCAAATCGTACGACACGATATACCGCAAGGATCTAGGATCTAGAATGCGCAACCGCACAAATGTCGCAACGATTCCACGCAGCCAGCGCGCATATTCACACGTCGTAAATCCAAAGAATAGTAGCCCGCGCATATCCCAAGTGCAACCGGTCATCTGGAAGTTCGTAAGTCACTTCAATCAGCTAGTATCGCTGGACATATCGCGAAGCCAGCTTCGTTAAGCACAATGCATACGAATGCAAGAAATATCAACCACTGTAGCCCACCTAGTGCTCAGTCATGCGATAAATTTCAAGCCGTGGCAAACGTAAAAGCGAACCGAGAAATACTACTGCAAAAGGAATCGCCTGACGGAGAATGCCCGCTTCTAAACAGCAGCCTTTAAAAGTTTATGGCCGATCTTTTATATCTTTTAAGCAAAAAATAAATTATTCTTCCAAAGAAAATTATACGAAAAGAATAATATTCTTGCTCGTTAGAATAGGATAGACATCCCCGTTGAAAAAGATTCTTCTTGTTTATTAATAGTAGTTTCTATGAATTACCATCTACGTATCACCCATTTTCTCCCATTTTAAAAATTGATGGATTCTTTATGATTCTATGAAAAAACAAAGTGCTCGAGTTACAATTATATCTTAAAATGAAAATCGGATTATTTGCAGTAAAAAAAAAGCTAATGTTGAAAATTCTCCGTTTTGGAGAAAGGATTGCTATTTTTTAAATATTATTTGATCAAAGGAAGTTTCAAGTTGACAGGGTCACATACACAAGAATACGGTATATCCCCTTCAAACTTGTCATCTTCAAAAGATGAAAGGCCAGGCCAATTGCTCAAAATAAACACCAACAGCAGATGAACGCTTGTTGTTAGCACCCAACAAATTTCTGCCACTATCCACAGTCTCAGAAATATATAAATCCCAATAGAAAATCAACGCTCCACATTCTGCTAATAGCTTATCCACTGACATTTCACAATTTCATGGCAACGAATAAGAAAGAAAAGCAAGAAAAAAAAGCAAGAAAAAAAGAAATTCTCAGAGGCTCTACCCGCTATATTCCTGTTCGTTCTCTTAACTAAGCTACTGGTCTCGCGAGCAGATATAGACATTAAACGTAAGTATAGGCATTGGAAATAAGTCGTCGTGCGCGCACAGCACTCGCAGGAAGATTATAGAGTCGTGCGCGCAATAAAATAGCTTCGCACATGGACACGCACCAGGTTCTACGTATGCGCGGTAAAGGCTTCCGGGTCATCGGTCGACGAGGACAAGACGAACCTCGGTAGAGAGGTCCTCGAGGAAAAGTAATGCTTCTTGTACGAGAGCGTCGAGCTTTCGAGAGTCAAGGAAATGTAATAAGCAACTGGCAGACGTACCTACGTACGTTACTGTTCATCATTCTGGATGGTGAACAATGATGTTTCACTTCTTCCATCAGACGAGGACAATTTGTCCGGCAAAGGATCCCATCTTCCTTGTTCTTGGAACGGGAACGTTCATACGCGTTCGTTTCTTCTTGTGGGAAACAAGTTGAGGAAACCATTGATGTTTTGCGAATTCGCGTGAAATTATGAAGATCAGAGGCAAATTGTGTAATAAGAAGATGGTAATGATTTTTTTTCTTCTAATAGCAATGATTTGTTTCTATTATGAGCGAAGGTAGTAGTAGATGTTTTGTGAAATTGTAGCTGGTCAATGAGAATAATCGAGGGAATTAGCTGGGCAATGAGTCGGAGGAGAAATTCCTGTTTTGCGAGCATTGACGGAATTAAATATTAGTAATTTTGCAGAAGATGAAAAGATATTATCTTGGACAATCAAGTTTCTGTGGAATTTTGTGTAAATCGTACGAGTGGGCAATTTTCTTATATTTCAATTTCTTTGCATTTAAAACCTTCAGGTACGGAGGATTTTATATATCTTTAGTGAAAGATGAGAAGCATAATCAATACGTGATTTAATGAAACAATCGCTCAAGCCATAGTTCATCCGATTTTCACAAAATTCTCCAAAAGTGTTGAAAGTTACATACGAATCCAATTCTATTACGAACATACCATTCAAACATATCCGAATGTTTATTTTTGAGAAGATATACGTAACCTGATTACAGACCCAGAGACAAAAATATCGACAATGATTTTATTTGTTACGATCATTACACAAATTGATCCTCGAGACTTGATTCTCTCGTTAGCTGAAATGACATACTGATACTACAAATAGGCATATTCGCTTCGAAATAATATGACTTATATTCAAAGCTACAATTTTTACGTTTATGAAATGACATAAATATCCCAAAACACTAAAATAAATTTTGATAAAACATTTAGCACGTCAAGTCCTTCTATTTTTCAACTTACGATTAATTTGACATCTAAGCGATTCGGATAAAAGTGACAAAATAAAGTTACAATCTTCGGAAATAAATTAGCTACAATTTCATCAAGCTTCGTATCAACAAGCCCGCAAAGGAGCCGAATGACGTGACTAAATTCTTCGTAACGATAAACCGCGGAAGGCCAGTGTTGGTTAAACGGCGGCTACCTATGCAATAATCGTCCCCCTAATTGCATCCGTTGGCGCGGCTTCTCGTCGAGTTTCCCCGAACAGTGGATACCGGCGATTTCTGTATCGCGAGCCGTAAAGCATGATCCTGGCCAACGATAACCGACCATAGTATTCAATAATCTTGGAGGCGCGGGCCGTTGGTCGACTGACCGATGATCGCGGCCCAGGCCAAGATTAAAGCAGACAGTGATTTTACGTCTCTATGAAGCGCCGATAAATCCGCATTGGGGAGGCAAGCAGACGAGGGTGCTTTAGCCAACAACGAAACACTCGCGAACCAACCGAAAGAAAAAGGTGAACAAGAGGAAAAGGAGGAGGAGGGGCAGAATGAAGAAGAAGAAGAAGAAGAAGAAGAAGAGGACGAAGAAGAAGCTTCATTCAGCCTCCTCGAGGCTCGATTATCCCCTGCAATCGAGATGACCCGTGGTGCCTCGACGACGACCGTAACGATCAACCTGGATACGCTTCCTGCAACCTCGGTAGGTGGAAAGTTCACGGCCAGAGATAACTGATTGCTTTTGCCTCGCGGATGGGACCTAACGGGACGAACAATCTGCCTTAGACCCGGCAGGGTGAAGCTGTTTTCACGAAAAAAAAAGATAAAACAGGAAAAAAGAAAGAAAGATGGGCCTGTGCATGCTTGCGTGGTAGATAGGCGTTCACGAAGAGGAGGATTCGGGGGAAACGAGCGGTCCGCAGCCTGGTATCGGGTTGCAGCGTGAAAATTGGAAGATCCGCGTCACGCGTGTCAGCGGTAAGCGTTGACAAGCGGTAATTTCCTGGTATTAGCTTGGTACCTACGAGCTGTCGAAAAGTCGTGAACAACAGCCGCAGGGGATGTATGCATCTTTCGAGGCGAAGGAATTGTAACTTTTGGTTTCGAATGTGGAGGGTGCTCGTGAGGACCAGATGATAATAACGAGTTGGTGGCAGAAAATTTTTGAAAAGGACGAAGAAACTTGGACCAGCGTAGTAGAGTTTCCAATAACTGGTTTGTAAATTTGGTGTATGACGATCGGAATCGTACGAAGTTTGCAATTTTTTATATTTATGTTTATATGCAATTGTATCGCTGTTGCAAACGGAAGAATTAGTCTTATTCTGATCGTCGCGATTGTTAGACGATATTCGTCATATATTTAGATATTCTAGTTTCTCATATTTTAAAAATGAAATAAAATTAAGATGCAATAACTACATAAAGAATTCGTGATAAAATTAAAATAAATTAAGATGGTCACTACATCGAAAACAATAACTGAATCAGTCGTACGGCAGACACTGACATTGGTCAATTCTCTCAGTTTAAAGATAAAAAAAAATAATGACGTTATAAACATTTTTTTCTATATGATTTATGCTATTTCCTTATGATAAATGAATTTGTGGAAGTGTCATCCGTTTCTCGAGAGGTTCAACATTAATCGTATGTCCGAGTAATGAAATTGCAAAGCGTACAAGTAGAATTGATTAATTTGATTTCTGAGAAACTCAAATAACCTTTATATTTATCATTTTAGATATTTATCTAAATAACATCTGTTAAAAGTAACATTTAACATGTTGAATAAACGAAACAGACACAACATGGGATTTTAGTGAGATTAGTGCAAGCCGACGATAAACAATGTTGATACGTCAATCCGTTTACCGAAATCAACAATGGTTGTTGCAGTAACCAATTCCTGATCCTCCTTTCTCTATCGAGATCTATCGATGTCGATACACCGAGATACCCCGGTAACCAAACGAGCATCGTGTATCGCGATAAACTCGTTCGAGCCATTGCAAAGCAGGAATAACAGGGTTTCGCGATCGGCTTTCCGAACCCGACCATCCACCACATCGAAGTTGCATTGCAACTACGAAAATTCGCTTACAATATTAATTGTAATACGTGTAACTTTTGTTTAACGATAGGTGTACATTCAAAGATAAATGTAAAACAGAGTAATTAAAATACTGTTTTAATTATTTCTGAATTATTAACCATTCGAGTTTCAAATTCTATAAATATTGTTCTTCTTGTTGCTTCAATATAACTGAAGAGATATTATAGATTTTTGAAAAAGAATTGGTCAAAAAATATATTTTTACTGCGTCTTCGAGATAAGATTTTCATAGTCAACATTGAATCATCAACGTCAATATTTGCCTGACTGGGAAATAATATTTCAAATACAGAATTCCAAGTACACGTAAATTCCCAACAAGAAACACGGCACATGTACACGACTGTTTAAATTTCTCAGAACTTTTGTTCCCACGCAGAATTCAAAGATACAACGAATCGTGATTACTTTTCACAAAAACCTTGAATTCTAAATTCATGACTATCCGTATATATTTCAACATACATGTATCATAATACCTAAACAGATAAATTTATGTAATATTATTAGTGTCAGAAGTTATTATATGATTTTAGAGGAATCATCAATATTTAAGACTATAATCTTCTCTAATATATAACTACTATAATTTCTTTGAAACATATACATAGATTCATAGAATCCAAAGAATGAAAGGTACACTGTTAGTTTTAAAAAATCATTCTCTTTCATCCACGATCTTTTTCACCTTGTCGAACTTACAGGTGGCAGAGAAATTGCCTAGTAGTGCAACACAAAGGCATACCAAGAAATTGTTTTCTTTAAATTAAAGAAAGGAGCAATTGATTCGTTGGTTCAGTTTTTAATCAGTAGACGAACGACTTATAAATGTGACCATCTCAGTGAGTAACCAAGATAAGCGTGTCGTCTCCTTAATTCTGCTCAACTAAACTCGACCACTATTTTATTCTGATTTTTTTTTTTATTATGACGTATAAAATATATTCTTTTACTTTGTATTTAATTTAATCGAAATACGTCAACGTAGTCGTAGATACGTCACTAGTTACGAAAATATAAAAACACGTTCAAATTATGTATACCTTGGAAAATAGCTTATCGAGTACGGAATCAATTGGGGCAAAATATCGAACGTTACTCAGACTACAAAGGATACAAATTCATCACAGAAGACGATCCTATTACCAATCATTAGTATAAATCAACAACTTGCATCTCTTCCTCTATCCAACCTTCCAACCACAAACAACAAGTACTAACATCCTCTTACAGATAATATCGGAGGTATTCAGTGATTTAATCGAGTGGCGAGTAATTTAGAAACTTGTATAGATACTAACCATGTGTAGATGCTAAACCTTCACCACTCACTACTAACTAATCAAATCTGTAACTCAACTGTACCGATTTCGGACACTTTAGACGCACTAAAACATTTTATAGTAAGTGACTATTATGGTAAGCTCGTAAAAGCCTTTTTACGTACAAACACAGTTTCTTTTCTTTTCTTGTTAGCCGCCTTATCGCTCTCGTATCATCCGAGCGGAGTGTAGAATTTCGTAAATATTTTGTGGCACACGGCAATTTTTCTCGGAAACAACGAACCGCGTTGGTGTTTGTCTATTTATCTTCGACTGTTTGCACGCCCGCATGCTGCAACGATGCAACACACTCGTCACGGCCACACAAGCGCGCGAGTTCACGCTCGTGTTTGTACCGAGAGCACGGAGCGGAGGCCAGGCAACGGCATTACGACGAAGGTGTATTGCAACACCCAGGTGTTTTGCAACGAGCGGCTCGATAGTCGATACGCCGTTTGCGCTCTTATCGGGGTGTCTAAAACCGCATATAGAAGCGCATTCAGGGGCCGTGTAAACACGCGCGAGCGTCCTCGAGATTCCGACTCCGGACTGCGTAAAAACCGACCAGTCTCAGCACATACGATAGCCCTCTGTGTAAGCACATGGTATTCTGTAACATTCTTCGCCTAGTCACCCCGTTCCTGCTACATCACAGCGATTTCTTCTTGCTGAGACATTGCTCGCTACTTTTTTTCTTCGACAATTCATTCAGCGTTAACGTGAGAATGGAATGAGACTGAGAAATGAATGGCAACAGAAATTTTTAATGGCGATTGATAAACGAGATATTTCCGCGAATTCATATTTTTATTAACAGAACCGAAGAATGGAATTTAAGTACGGATTTATAAAGAGCGTTTTAGTTTGGATATTTTACATGTCTCTGTATATTATGTGTAGTTCTTACGTTTTTGTACATTTGGATTTCCTGTAAATATATATATACATATTCACAGCCCGGTGGTTACCAGTAAGAAGAAGGTTCTAGTTTCTCTGTTTCTATATAAATATTTTACTATGTAGACGTATAATGTAATATGGTATGGCAGTATGCAATTAGGTCAAGGCACGGCTCCTTTCAGATTGTAATTAGAAAAACGTGCTTGAGAAGAAAAGTGAATTCTAAAGTCGTCAGGACCACGTTTTTCCAGGTATGTTCACAGTAAAACGTATGCATCATACAATTGCATAATTTTTCAGCCAGAGAGGTATTACTTATATATATATATATTAGCATACATTCTGTATATTCTACTTTTACATGCATCTTATATTTTTTTTAGCGTTTTGGCACAAAAAAGCGTTTTGATTTCGTAACAAAGTATCGGTCTACGATTATATCACAGAAAAGATCATGAAACTGACAATTATCTTACTTAAGTGATAATCTTTTTCAAAATTTAACATTCAGGAACAACTGTGCTGTGTGAACATAATGATACTATCAATGATGCGTCGAAAACATAAATAAAGTTAATTCGTTTGGAGAAACATCCCAAAGCAACAAATAAATAAATAAATATCAAATGTTTTTCGCGAGATTTAAATGGCAATTCCTTTCAATATTTAACACTCAAGAATAAATCTGCTGTGTTTACTTATCGATACTACCAAGTGTGCATCGGAAACAAAAGTGAATCTAATTCATTTGAAGAGACATCTGCTATATTAAACAAAAGTCGAATAGTTTACTTAAACGGCGATTTCTTTCAAATTTCACACTCGAGAATAACTATGCTCTGTACTATATCTAGTTACACATTCGCTCCATCGATTATTCATCAAAAATACAAATGCTGAATTGCTTCGTTTAGTTAAACATTACTATCTTGCGTGCATAACTGTATGTAAGTTACAGGTATACAATAAACGTGTATAAGCAAAAGGAATGCGTGGGCCCCAGCAGAAATAAATGTTGTAGCGCGATGTGTCGCTCGTTGTTAACCTATCATGCAGTTAAGTTGAGAAATTAATACCAGGCACCGTTGAAGGATGATTGACGTGCGCCGCAATTCCTCCTGAACGTACGATAATGTAATGCAACACCGTGCAAACAAGATAGGGTACCATTAGCTAGGAGAAACATTACAAACAATTGCAACATCCCTTCGATACAGAATTCACCCGACAGCCGCGCTATTATTTGACTAAAACGCAAACGTTCCATCGGGGAACCGTAAATGCAATCACGTTTTTGCTGTTTCATAGACATTTACCTGGTTTGCCAACACCGCGTACATCGAACTGGCGGAGATGAAAATTCGTTTAACAACGAAATCGTGTACAGAATGGAGTAACGATCCAGCCAGTGAACGTGTACTGTTCGTTTAAGTAACAGAATGTACCGTGTTTACTTTATTAAAAATTCCCGCCTAACACGACCAATCTACATTTCCCCTCTCTTTTCACAAATTTAAGAATTACGTTATTACGTAATAATATAATAATAATAATAACTCTAGACATTCTCTTCTGAACATTCGCTTACGATCAGTCAAAAAAGTCTACGTACATTCGACTTGTCACGGAATCCTGTACATTTAAATATCAGTACGGAATGATTTATGTTAATGTATTTTAAGAATGAATTCACAAAATCTAAAACATTTAAGTCACAGGAATCTTCGAACGAAGTTACAGCGGAGATTACAAAACATTTGAGTCTATGAATGTCTAATAAGATGTTACATATAATGTTAAATCCAGCTCTTTTATAATTTCATGGAAATATAACAGGCTTACGTACACTTTTGTGAAATTTAATTTTATATTTCTTTTACTTCTTCTTTTAAGTATGTGTAATAAATTGTGTTAATCTTTAAATATATATCTAATTTCAAGTAGCCCTGCTGCGCTCCTCAAATACGTGTACGTCAATCTCACTGTCGTTTCAATGACATAAAATTGAAATATAAAAATGTACATATTAATAAGAATTCTTGCACTTTATTTGCGAGCTTAGGAAACCTTTTAGCAGCTTTTTAGGAAAAATACGATTGAGTTGAAAATGATTCAAAGAATACAACAGGATTAATACAAAATTTGATACTAAAATATTAGGTCTAACGTTTTTGTTATATCTCAAATTTAAGGAGTGTATCATAGACTTTTGCGACTGACTGTATATCCAAACTTCTATCTTGTCTACCCACATCCTCCAACACAATAAAATTCCATGGCGTTAATCGAGACGATCTAGCCGCGATCAAGAAACGTTATTCATCCGCCAAGCTGCACCTAACGAGGCGCCGGTGTCGCGAATATTTCAACGAAAGAATTGCGGATTAACCTTTGCCAACCGATAAATTGAATCCCCATTAATAGCTATAGAGGCGACCGTGATATATTCAACTAATAGACGGGTCAGAATCTCTCGGCGAGCCAGATACGACCTTATGCTAGAAACGTGTGTAACTTCCTTCTTTCTTCTCCATTCTATTATCTTGATTTCCCTTCGTCGAACGATCACTTCTTCACGAATAGAGCCATTACAAGATGCTTAATAGATAGGCCAAACACGCAGAATAAATTCAGGAAGCTGACCGAAGAGCGAGAACACCTCCATAGAAGGGATTCGATGCGTTACTTTACAAGCTTAAAGATCTGTGGTGATTAAATTATTCAATTTTTAATATTATTTTTAAAAGGTTTGTTGTATTTTGATTGATATATATTTCTACTGTATATTTGGTAAGATTCAGAAAGAGTTTTAGAAGAATTTTTGTCAAATAATGAAATGATGAATTGAGCAAAAGGTGTTCTTATGTTGCTGGAAATTAAATGCAGCAAGAAAAAGGTGCAAAATTGATAGATCAAAGAAAAGTAGTTTTTAGAAGAGATAAAGTTCGATCTTACTTATGAACAATCAGAAAAGATTGGTAAATCTCTATTGAAACGTTTAATCTTATTTATTTAATTCACGAGAGAACTGTCTGATTATAATTTATTCCACTTTTCACAAAACTATTTATACGATTACAAACTGTTTTACAGAGATTTGCAAAAGCTACTTGAAATAATATCGTGTTACAAAATATAAAGAATATTTATAAAAATAGTTCATGAATCTAGCCGATAAATAGCAAAAGAATGTGAACGAAATAAATATTCAACATATTATTCAATGAAATTCTAACCTTACGTAAACGCACTGCCTTGTAATTATTCTTCGATTTCACTACAAACTTTCCAAACGATTCAATCTTTTGCTTCTGAAGAAATTTCTAACAAAATATTTTACTTACATGAAATATTGAGAGTAAAAGTGATATATACTCAACAAACTGAACAATTTTCTGTCTAAACTACACTACATGTAAATATCCAATACACAAATATCCAATGAATTTCGTTATATTATCTGACTCTAGTTTTAAAAAAGTAGAATCCTTCCATTCTTGTATTATCAATACGACTTTAATATATTGTAATATATTAAATTAAATTATTATAAATTAAAAATAAATATACCTTAACCTAAGTACATAGTTCTACTCCCAATATGTCATAATTCATTAGTTTATTATCTTGTTACATACCAAGACGCGTTTAACCGGACCTTCGGTAGAATTTTCATAATACCTGTTTTCTATATTCGTTCTTGCGATTTCCAGAGCCAATTAACTTTACGATGAATAATGTCAAATAAATAACTAACCAGGGCGGGCAACATCATTGCAAGCTATTATGGCGCGTTGGATGCGCGCGCATGTATGTCCATGCTCGCTATATAGCTTGCTAGCACCGTTACCAGTGCACCGCGATTTATGCGCATAATTACGCCACGGTAATGGTTTAGATTACACCACTTATTGCGCGATTAATAACGCCGTCGCGTTAGCGCGCCGCGGGCTGTGATTTTGCTTGGTCGTCTCGAACATCCCCGGTTTTTCTTCGCGGCGCCACTGAAAAATCTATGATGAATCTTTGAGAAAACAAATGACGTTTAGAGGTTAGAAGTTTAGAGGTTACTTCTATAAAACAGATTTGAAAATTTGAACAGTGAATATTTTCTAAGACATATGTACAGAATTGTATATATTATTTGTAGATACGATTCTAGTTAAGATTTGCGAATATCCTAGTCGAAAAATTCATTCTATGTTATACTTTGTTTTTACGTTATTAACGATTCTTATATTCATCGAGCAGCAGTCTGGGAGTTCTTTAGGACTAGTTGGAGACTAGTAGACCGCAAGAATGTGATACTATGGAAATAAGATATATAGAATGTCATAAAAAGACGCTTCATCGGAAAATAAAAATATGTTTAAATACGTAGCCACTTTATAATAATTATTAGTTTGAATTTATACGTGGCCGTGTAAAGTCATTCTTGCATATTCGTAATTGAAGGTACGTACATTAAATACACAATTCTTGAAAGTTTTTTTGACTAATGATCTCTTTCATACGAATATATCTCTTAATGTAGGTAGGCTCTTCACTATCTTAACGTTTAAGATATGGAGCTGTTAGGAAGTCTTTAGTGATGAATCCACTAGCAGGCAGCTGGCAAAACGCACCGTCCCGTCTCCTGCCTTTTCTTTGTTTCGTTCCATAATGTATTTTGAACATTTCCGTTGTCTGTATAGTACGACGTTGACTTACTCGGCTCGTAATTACAGCTATTCTTATTTCATGATCCTTGTGTTATCCTGACCTACATATCCTCCACTTACTACTTAAAGTACTTACTACTTAAATTACGATATATTATATCACTGCTTCTCTCTAATCGCTAGAGTACTCAAAATTTTTGACACGCTCTAAATTTATTTCTTCGAATTTATCAGCCGACTCTCTGTAAATATCTAGCCTTATAGGAATCACATAGGTTCTCATAAAAATCCTAAAAATAAATCAAAATCTTTAAACCGTCATCATTTGTCAAACTATTGACAATCCAAAACTAAATCACCAAAGAATTAATCTCTGTTCCCAAGAACAAATCGTTCCTTGTCCCATCGCCACCTTCGATCATAATGCAACAAGACTAACTATCTTCAGTGAGCAACATTGTAGTGGTGCGATGAGGGTTGGACAGCGCCCTTTAAAGGCAGCGCTCTTTCTTGCGCAGAAATTTATCGTCGGTTAGCTGGTCAGGTGCAGAAACGACGCGGCGCCGTGCTCGGTTCAGGGCGTAGGTAGCTTCCTCAGCCTCGGACACACGTACACGGTACTCCGTACATACAGTCTGTTGAAAACAAAACTGTCTCCCTCCCTCGCGATCTTTTCCTCTCCGCTCCATCCTCTTCCTGCCTATTTCGCTGTGCTCCCTTCTCCCTTTTTCCTACTGGTTCCCGGCCATCTGCAGTTGCTACACGTGTGCATTATACGCGTGATGCACCGCGAGAAGGTGGAGAGAAAGGGAGAACAGGATCGTATCTCATCTGCTTCCCTTCTGGCCCTCTTCTCCGTTCCATAGATATCGCTCTCATACATTTTCATTCGGTCTTAGCGCTCGTGGGAGGAAGAGAAACGATCGAAACAAGACGAACACAGAGACAGAGCGAAGGGAGGAAGAACACAAAAGTTTTGTCCAAGAACGGAGGACGAAGAGAAGAGAACCAAAGTGGAGTCAGGGGGATGAGAACAGCTCAGCGAGAACGTCTCTACGAGTTTCTCCTAATAAGGGGCTCGTCTTATCGCCGCCACTAATCGACCTGGCCTTACTGGGACACGAAATAGACTCTCCGAAACCTGGTCGTCGCTTTTCCCCGCCGTACAATTTGTTATTTGCCTGGAAACGGATGGTCGTGGGTATCGTGTCGCGGCTGTGATCGGGGACGAATCGTGCCGTAAGGCTTGAATGGGATACTGCCCACTTGGTTCGATATAGAAGGACAATGACGAGGTGTGTGGTAGAAAGTGACTATGGCAGATTGCCCAGAGAAATTGGCTGGTAAGTTGGTTGTAGTGTTAGCAAGTTTGAGATTGAGGGATAGGAGTGAGAAAGTTCGAGAATTTAGCGATGAAAGTTGGAGGATTAGGTAGGTAAATGTTACGATAAGCGGCTATGATAGCAGAGGTTTAGAGAATGCGTAAGGGAAAGTATACAGGAACCACTGTATAGTAGGAAAATGGATAAATTAATTTAAATTGTGTATAACATTATAGTAATATTTAATAGTTTGAGAAAAAGTACGAGAATTATTATCAGTGTCTTCTAACGTAGTAATGTATTAATTATTAATATTATTAATATCGTCTATGATGTTCGAGAGGTTTAAAAAATACAGAAGCAAACATGGAAAACTTTATAAGCTAACTATTCAGTATCATCAACTTTCTTAATTTGATGATAATTTTAATCCCTCTGAACTACTTTAATAATTCTCACTTTTTTCTAGGAACATATACAACGAGCATATACAAGTTATAGATTGTAGACTTCTGTTTTCTTCAAAGTTTTATAATTTTTCAAGTCACAAGCAAATTACTAATGTCTATTCTCCAACAAGTTGAATTGACGAAGATAAGATCAATTACTAGGATAATCTTCTGACATGTAATTACTAAAATATATTTCTAGAACTTGTTTTGTTATCCACTTTGTTGTTATTGTGCAAAGGAATTTATTAGTTTAGCAACTCGTGAAATTTCAATAATAGTATCAATTCCTAAATCTCTAAATAACTGAAAAACACATATTCATACTTAGAACATGTTTTATACAACATGTAAGTATTTACTTACACTTGTCGCACTTATTAATCGCAACATGCAATGCACTATTACCAAGGTCTCTTCACGCAGCAATCTACGTACTCATAGTTAGGTCTATCAACCCGCATGAAGCATATCTACAAACACTTCAGAAACTGGCGACACATATTCGAAAAAAATGAAGACGACATTGAAACGACCAAGTAGAAATAAACGAAAGTCAAAAAGCAATCAGAAGAAGGTACAACGATATAACGTTGAAGTAAGTCTCAGTGCACATCAATAGTACGCTGCTCATTGCAGCCACGTAGGCTTGTTATAACTGATTTATGTTTAATATAATTGCGCCAATATTCTGAGAACTTGTCAGCTATACCAAAAAGTGTCGAGTGATGAATGATACTCGACGCTGCCCGCTACACACAGCCCCCTACCAGCAAGAAAACGATGACGACTAACCGAGAGAAGCATATTGAGAAAAGTAGTTAGAGAAGAACAGAGAAAAGTGAGAGAGGGCTCAAGAGGATCGCAAGACCCGTTCAGGCAGAGTTTCAAGCTTCTCGCGTCAATGTTACATCGCATGACGTCGAAGACTTCACGACGTTGATGGTCGAATAGTTCGTCAACAGAGAGCAGATAGCAACTTCTGACCTAAGCTATATGGTAGGCTGGTTCGTGCACAACTAGCTAGGCGTAATCGTAATAAATCACGAGCGACGATAGTCGGTCAGCTTTTCTGCAAACATTCTTATCAGAACGGTTGCTTGTACGAGCAGCTATCTAGAGGCACGAGCAGTTCGGCAGCGTCGCGACTGTCTGTCGACATCAAAAGCCAGTCTTGAACGGGCCCGACGAGTCCGTCCAGCGCGCGTCAACGATGATAAATTGCTGGCCTAGCTCGAGCCTCTGTGTGATCTACACAGAGGCATCGGCGCCCCGGCGCCACTCTCGTTTCTACAACCCCAGGATCTTGCCTCGAGTGGGAAATTCAAGAACCATCGCGTAATGCTCCGTTTCTTTCACTCGTTTCGCTTACCGGTTCCACGAGATACGAATCTCATGCTGCGATCGTGAATCGTTAGCGTTTCCACGAAACCATCGAATAAATTGTCACGGCGAAACCGACCCGCTGCCTGACTTGATCTATCGCTCGTAGAAACTTTTCCAGAGGCTACGTGTGGTACGTTGAGTAGGTTTTTCTCGCGCCACAATTGACAACACACGCGTCGCCTAGCCTCTACTCTCGCTAGACCTCCTGCATTCATGGCGTGTTAAATTCAACTTTATGATCGTCTATGCGTCACTTCTCGCGCGGTTGGCTAAGCTTTTCTTCGTGTAAACAAACGTGATGCAAGGGTTCGAGAGTTGAGCCTCAACAAAGACTACTTTCCTGAACCTCGCGTGTGTCGGTCTCGATGCAACTCGCGGCGATGACATCAGGGGTCACGCGGCTACTTGACCCGCGGCTGTTTTCCATAATATGGTCAATTAGCGCATGTCGGGCCAGTGTCGAGTGGACATTCTGTCTTTCGTACGGGTTTCTATGGGAATGAATTTATCACGGAATTGTGTGGTTCTTAATTTGTTCTTTATTGGGTCGTGTTTACTAGTATAAGTACGTTAATCATTCTGATAGTTTATTACAAGGAGATTATTATTGCTAAGAATAAATTGCATACAGCCTTTGTTTGCGATATTTATTGATATTTATGAGCCATTTGAAAAACAAACAGAACGGTATTTTCTGAAATTTTCGTATCTTTTGCATCAGAATGCGTGGCTAATGTTTAGTTTCTCAGAAATAAAGAAAATATACATGTTCGTAATTAACGTATCCATCATAGGTGTCAATAACCGTGTATCTAATGACTGATACGTATACACTATCGATTCTCATCAAAGCTTTTGAGCTGAAAGAAAGATCTTTACGAGCAAAAGACTTTGCTTGTGTACAAATTTTCAGCAACCTCATCTAATTAAGTATGGATGTCTTAACTTCAAAGAAGTGGAACAGCTCAGCTCCTGTGTCACTCATACAATTAATGTCTCTTTTGACCTCAAATGAGTACATAATTTACAATGATATCTTATAAGCAAAATGTTGAATATTCGTTTGTTTCTTTTCAATGCAAATTTGACATTTCAATATAAGAAGATTTTCAATTTATGTCGAATTGTTTTACAAGCATTGCATACTTCGTATGCAATTGACATCCATGTACAAATTGCAATATGGAAATGCCTGTATATATTTTCTTCATAACCAGCTCGTAGGCGTATGCCGATAAGGCTAGAAAATGTCCTTTTTCAACTGATATTTATACATTAAGATAAGCTGTACTTTAACTCCATTGCAATTCTCGAATTTTCATATTTACACCTTGTTACACAATAAAAAAGCCCTATGATATTCGAAACGCATATCCGGATAGAAATATAGCCGTTTGTGCATACTCGTATCCATCTCCGCAACCACAACCCATATCGTGAAGAATTTGAACACGAACGTGAATGTATTGTAATGTTACAAATTAAATCATGATATTATATAAACATGGCGTTACGTAAAGTATGATAAAACATTAATAATAATCTTAATCGCATTATTTAATACCGTAACATGTATAAAATTTGTTCGAAAGAAATGAAGATGTAGAGAATACGGAAAAATATATATTATAAAAAGAAGAACACTCGTTTATATTTTATAAAAGATCACACAGATTCTCAGAAATACACGGCTGAAAATTTTCCAAATTTCTATCAAAAATAACGAATTGGACCATTTTGACCACTTCGCTAATTCCAATATTCAACCCAAAAAGATACACTTCCTAGAATAATTTCAATTCTCTGTAAACTTTTGAAGATTTTCAACCACCTACGACGAATTTAATTAACACTAGAGAGGATACAACGAGCGGTGGCGCGAAATTATCAATAAAATGTCAACCAAAACGACTAAACGTTCAATTTAGCATCAACAACGCAGAGAAAGCAACGCGTACAATGCACTGAAAGGCTTAGCAAGCGATCAGCGGATCGGGTAATGAGTGATTAACATTTCATCGTTAACGAACCACTCGTTACCTGGTCAGCTGGTTCAGCTCATTATTCGACGAAATTATCAAACTCCTGATGGCCAATATCAAAACAAACTACATGCACGATCAGCAGTACGTGGACGTGACGTTTACAACGTTTAAAATCGTGAAACGAGTTATCCCTCTTCGTATACGTTCGCTATGTTAATGAGCCTCTCGTTAAGAAACAAGAAAGCGTTGGAATGCACACGATAACTGACATTTACGAAACAACCATACGAAACGAAAATCGATACGCTGTGGCATTAACGAGCCATTAATATGTCATCATTAACGACGTGTTAGAAACTACATGAATAAACGCAACCCTTGTCCCGATTAAGAATAAACCAGAGATTGACTTTCCCTGCAGCGACACGATTTCGACGTGGTATTCTTCTTATCTACGTCAACGTCGTGTCTTGTTCAAGATTTCTTAGCGCTAGCCGGATGTGGGTGTTTGTTCGTGGTATTAATGAAGCTTGTAACGTGGTATGGCTGGTTAGGAGTGAACGTTGAATCTTCTGTTAACCCTGTCACGGATCTCTTGTCGTTTTTGACTCAAGTGTTAATAAATTCTCATGAAGAGATTGTTGATGGTATACCTTGACGTGTAAATTGATTCTGTGCCTTTCACAGTGATATTTAAATTTTATTTATCGTTTGATCATGAAATAATTTCGAACCAAATGACAGATAAAGTTTCTTTGATATTGTTATAGGACAGTAACCTATTAGAAAGCGGTATACGCTTAATGTTTTGTTATTTCAAGTTTATAATAAATCTTCGCTTTTCTTAAGATTCCATATAAGATTCAAGATAACAAGACAAAAGTGCGAGTTGAGTTAAAACAACTTTTCTGCATAAAACAGTAAAATTAAATGGAATATAATACAAGGTTCTTCTATGGACACTTGAATCAATCATTTGACGTTCACAATCGCGACATATACAGGCACAGTTATACGATTATCTTAAATATTCTTGCTTAATAATTTTGCTTATTTTACATCTCCACAATTCACAATTAAGATTATAATAAATATATCACACTTCATCACTAGTTATTTTTTCTAATAAAAAATTTTACTCGTAAGTAAAGGAAGATTTCTACGATAAAGAGTTGAAGAATGAAAATTGATTTACTTCGTTGACAAACTTAAAAAATTCTTCCTATGACTCCTCAGAAAGTTACTTCAAAAGACTATCCATTGTCTCTTCGTAAATCGCTACTCAAATCCTAATCGAATTTCGATGTCCAATTTCTAAAAATTCGCTCCGTATTCCAATATTCCATTGCCTAACAATTCTCTCTACAAGTTTCGATGTCCAAGCAAAATAGCAACGTTGTACACATTATGCGAGAGCGTGTATTCCCCTTTGCCACCCAGGCGAGCGATTCCGTTTCAATGGTTACGTAACTACGCGTAGAGGAGACGTTTTCGTTCGAGTCAGCCAGAGAATTCGATGTTCGACCGATAATTACATGCAAAGAAGCTCGCGCGCTGGCTACCTCGCGGAGACACTTCGGCACGTAGCGTAGACGGGGCGGTAATGCGTATGGACAATTTGACATTTGCAAATAGGGCATCGCTTGTATTCAGTGGTCGTATCGGCGAGCAGCCAGCGTACGTGCAAATTACTCTGCCGCGTAGGCGGAACAACGGGTTGATGCAACGTGAAGCACGAAAGTAAAGTCGCTGTTGCGGCCGTGGAATCGGAATGAAAACGCTTTGATTGCTCGATTCTCGTTCGAAGCAGGCCACGAATGGATACAACAACTTTTATACGATTAGTACAAGCAGTGTATATTGGAATATTAGCTTTAACCATGAGTTTTTCTTGTCAACTTGTTATTAAGCAGATGATATAGAAGAATATTTTTCTGATTTTTTGACCTATTATGACAATGACAAACAATAAATTTATTTCACGGATGAATTATTCTACTTGCATACAAAACTTCATCTAATTTTCTCAATTTCTATATTGTGTAACTTTTCTTGTTACATATGTACGTAGCATTTTCTAAAGTCAGTTTTTCACACGAAGGTGGACAGATGTCCGGCATCGAGGAAATATTTCGCCAATACCTGCGCGTTTCTGTAGAACACGGGCAAGATTGGTAGCGAAAGCCTGTCCTGCGGGGCTTATCGAAAGTTATTTATGTCGCATACGGTAGCTACTCCGCGTGCACGCGGCAGACTGCACGCGTGCACGTGCTACCGAAAATTCCGTCAACACCCACGCACGGCCCAAGAGCACCTGGCCGACGCGATAAAAACACCGAGGAAAGAGAGAGTAGTCGGATCTTGATAAACTCGCAGACAACGCGAATCCGCTGATAAATCTGTGGCAACAACTTCGCGAATTTTCGTTGCCTTATTTTATTTTGGTGCTTCCATCTGTTTAATGTTTCTATCTGCGAAGAAATTTCGAACAAACATAGAGTAATTTAAGAAAGTGAAAGTTTTAGAATACAAGTCAAACCGATCAACTGTATCGAGATTAATAGAAATAAAAATGAGAAAAATTAATCAAACATTGCTGAAATATTCAGAATAAAATCAAGAGATTTTTAGAAAATTTAGATTTCTTTCAATTTGCAGAAATGAATTTGTTGGATGATTTGTAAATGTAGTTCTATATTGTAAAATGAAGATTTTGTTTTCCTGCGGAAACCTACTCCATTTATTAAAATGAGTAAATTAGTGCTGAATTAACTAAACTCCTATACATTGAATCCAATCATCTGAACTCCTATTATTCGTTTCGACTCCTATTATTTAAACAA
Source organism: Bombus affinis (assembly GCF_024516045.1). Taxonomy (NCBI): domain Eukaryota; kingdom Metazoa; phylum Arthropoda; class Insecta; order Hymenoptera; family Apidae; genus Bombus; species Bombus affinis. Next base: position 4,038,946 of record NC_066344.1, on the reverse strand, counting down.
GAAATCACAGGTAGGGGATACAATTGGTTAACTCCTATTATATGAACTACAGTTGTATGAATTGTTTATTCCCTGATGGCTTCGGATAAATGAAATTCTATTGTAAATAGAGATCAAACATTTCTCTTCTATTGGAATTAATATATTTGTCGATTTTACATAATACTATTGGAAGATAAAAAGAAGACGAGATTGTAAAAATAGTTCAGAGGTGAATGAATTAAAAGCATAAAGATTTTAAATAAGATTTGAAAAATATATGATACGATATGTAATTCAACAGTAATATTACATATTCACCATGTACTAAATTTCTTTTGTCAGATCAATACCTAGAATTGAAGCTCGAATATAATAATAATGAAAGTTATTGATAGTAGGCATCTTTATATAGAAATTACATTATAAAATATAATAACTCTATTAGGAGAGAATTAAGAGATTCTTTGCCTGTCAAAGTACGATAAAAAGATTCAAATAACTAACAAAATCCAATAGGAGACTTTCAAATCTTACTTCTATTGTTAATAAAAAAAATCCCAATAGAAAATCCCATCTGTGCCATAAGTACATGATTACTTTTTTATTAAATATACGTTATTTGATTATCCAGAATCTTTCAAGATAAGACTTCAGATCCGAGGTCCTAGACAAACTACGTACACCTAGATCCTATCTAATGTAACAACCTGCCCTTCCAACTCACATTATTCCGCAACTCTATCAGCCAAAAAATTACCATTTTCACGGACCATTTCTCCTAGCAGCCTTTTATTGAGAATCAATCATCCTTCGTCTATTTAAGAAGATTCCACGGAAAACACGCACGGCGAGGAATTTCATCGAGTCGTAAGCTTGAGAATGTATCGGCGGATCGTCAAGGTCGACAATGGCAAAGGGCAGGGTGCACGATTCCCAATGAATCCACGATGCGTTGAATCGCATATTTACGGGACACTGTCGCTGGACATTTTCGTTTTATGACGTGTATCTCGCGATGCCGTATCCTCCTGGAAGAAACGTGAAAGAGGAAAAGAAAGAGCAGATGGAAAAGAAAGAGGTGTCGGAGCAAGGAGGGCTCGAAGCTCGCGGGTAATGGAACACGTCGGTGTTGGCTATCTAGCCGCACCCGCCACTAAATCACGAGATATTACCGGCATTGTGCTCACAATCAGTCGTAATACCCACCACCGACACGATACGACCCCGTGTCAGAATATACCACGATCGTCTGGCTTGGTTACCGTCGATTTCCGATTATTATTCGTGGCGGACGATCATCGGTGCTCTGGCACGACGGTTAGCAATTGCACGCCAGCCTCGTTCGGCCATTCGTAAATCCGTACCGGTTTTCGCGAAACGAGACGAGAAACACGCCGCGAGAAACGGATAAACAAGTCGAGAGGATGCGTTTGCGCCGGGTCGAAGAAAAGTAAAGGAAGATGAGATTCGATTGGAAAATAAAAAGCCTACCTCGGAATGCGTTCGTTGTTCCAAGACCAGTTCTCCAATAAGCAAGTGAGCGGCTGTTCGACGTTTTGACGTATGTACGCATTTTTTGAGACACGTTTTACTAAATGCGAAGAAGCTTCTTTTATTAGGATACGTTTCGTGAATGTTTGTGTCTGGGGGCAAGGGATGGCTCTTGAACTGGTTTTGGTAGTTATATTAATGATTCGTTTCACGAACTTCATTTCGTTCAAAAAGCAGATTGCAAGGTAATAAGTTGGACACTTGCGCTTGAGGGCACAAGACGAGTCTTTGAGCCGATGTTGGTGGCTATGTTAATGATTCTGTTGAGAAGCTTTATTTTAATAACGAAACGAATTATAAGACATTTGCATCGATTTCAAAGGTTTCTGTCGCCAGGTTATCGTGTACGCTTACAATTTTATTTGGAGACAATTGGAGATAATTGAGATAATTGTTTCGATCATAGAAATATTGGTTATAGAAAGAAGATACATGAGGATTATGCATTGCTGAAAATCACAGTCCAAACGAAAACCAACCAAGAACGATCCCTCTGCAACTCTAAGTAAAATATACTGAATTTATTATGCTTATTATTACTGTAATTTCTTACAACAGCGCGACCACGCGATATATTATTAAAATAAAAAAGTAATTTGTTTATCACGATATTAAGCGTTCCATTCACATTGCTTCGACATAGCCAGAAATATATTGTCATAAATGAGCAATTTTCTTTGAAAGGGCTTGGAACGTCAGCATATTTTCTCCGTAGAAAATTCGTGTGTACGGTCGCATCGTTGACGACGATGAAGTGCGTCATAAAATGGTAACGAGGATCAGTATCGTGATAATTAAGCAAAAGGTCGAAAGTGAGAGTGAAAAGTTTTACGAGCGAGGTGACGCAGATACGCATTTATCGGGCAGCAAGTACGAAGTTCGTCGCAATGAAATTCATGGAATTCAGGAGGTCACGCCCAAAAAGTCTACGAGTGCCGCGCGTTTGGGTATTCTGATGATAGCAGGGCGCAGCAGCTGCGCTGATAACGTCGTATGATAAATAGACGCATTCGCCGCACGTGACTGGTTGCTAATAAATTCGATGACGCTTTCCGTGTGCCATCGTGCAAGGACCGTTCTAAATACAAAAATGAAAAGGAAAAAGACCAGCGGAGATAAAAATAGAAATGTTGGAACACATTGAATTTTCGTGCAACTTAAACTCGTCACTCAAATATAATGGATTGATAATTTAGCTGATCGATACTAAAATCTCTTAGAGGAATAAGTGAAAGTTTTGATATATTAATTTTCTTTCTTTAATTATGGCCCTATGTGATGCAGAAGATTCTAACGTAGCAAGAGTGCATATTAAATGTTTAAATTTATTTTCAGATTTGATATCGAAATTGATTCAATGCGATAAGTAAAGTAACATGATTTCCACTATAGTATACATATTAATTAAACGTTAAGTCATTAACTAAGTTGATACGCGATCTTTTTCAATCTAAAAGTAGAAAGCTAATGTCAGACGTAATTCTCATTTTTCTCGAAATCCTATAATTCTGAATTGAGTTTTTGAATCTTTAATTCTCAATTAAAATCCTCGAATTCCCTGAATTAAATAATAAGTGCTATTTTTTTCGAAAAATTCTGATTATATCTATGTAGGTATGTATAATATCAAGTAGACAATAGTCAGTGCATTTAATATAAAAGTGGATTGAGTTATTAATGGTCAGACCACCTGTATAATAGCTTGCGTTACAAAGAATTTGGTATATGGTATTTTCTATGATACGAGGATTGCGTGGAAAGGTGGTACTCACCGATTGTACCAAACAGACTCTTTATCTTCGTCTACGTTGCGCTAACAGTGATAACTGTTATCAGGAGGCCGCGCGGTTGACAGCAGCCAGACAGGAAAAGAGAAAACATGTGCACGTATAGGATGTTTCGTCAACATGAGTCAAATTTTTTATGATATATTACCGAGCAGTTTTACTCTAGAAAATAATGAAGAAAAAAGAACAAATAATTTTTCAAAAGATTTTCCTCTCTCAACGAAAGCTTCCTAAATTCCTTAATGAACCTCATAGATATATTTCTGAGATGTTCTAAAAAATATAAAAGATTTCCATATTACTTTACATAATATTCTAAATTCGGTATATTTAATAATATACCTTACATTGCTAACAATTGAGTAACTCGATGGAAAAAATAATACAAGAACATTTTTGTCCATAAATGAGACAAGTACAGGAAGTGACACGTAAAACCCGTATCAATCTAGGGAATTTTGTGATTTTTATTACGAAAACCTTCATGAGTACATGTAAGACTTAAAATATAATTCTCGCTAAATTGCAGGATCTAATTTCTATTTCTGCTATAAGCGTTATTTTTCTCCTGAAACCTCTACTTATCTTGTCTAAACTTATTTTCTCCTTATAACGTCTGAAGCTTCTTTATATCCTCATACGTATTATCCTTATTTACGAGCTTCAAACAAAAACGCAAGAAAGCAAAAACAAGTGGATCAAGACGTTAAAATTAAGGCGAATATATTATTAAAATTAAGGCGAATATATTATAGTACCATGCGATTACCTTGACACGATTAAATATTCATAAGCAGATTGGTACCAGTTATTCACCGAGTTATTCGTCGGATTAATTGCACGTATCACAAAACAACGTAAAGGTGTATTAGTATCTTCGCCAATGTTATTAGGAACGGCGCGCTTTTCCGGCGGTCGCTTAATAAAAACCCGCCTTATTAGCTGTACCTCTGGCACTCGCGAGCGGATCTTACAGAAAAGACTCGCGAGGCGAGGCAAGACGAGGCGAGGCGAGGCGAAGCAAATTTATTGTGCTCGGACTTATATTGTCCCGCAAGAACAAAGAGGCAACACGGACAAAGAGGATCGTACTACAAGGAGAGAGGAAAAGAGCTCGAGAAGATGGAGACAAAGGAGGAATTTATTATTATAGCAGTGGACGTATCATCGGTGCCATGAAGAAATTAGACAAGAGCTTCGAGCTGCATCCGAATAGAATCGGTTTATCTTCCCAGAAGGACCATTTTTTGTTGAAACGATTTGTAACGGGACATCGATTATGTCCTTTCTTTTCGAAAATGGGAATATTAATCCTATACACCTCTGAAATCATTTTTTCATTTTTATAACATTAGAAAGCTTTATGCTGAAATACGAGATTTGTATTGTCTAAATTTTATATCATAGTTGCTTTTAGGTCAAGATTTTTCGTTGTTTGAGATGAAAGCAAGATTGGTCACGACGATTGCGTTAATCCAAAATTCTAATTGGATATTTTTTCAGTCAATTTATATTATTGCATTCTACCGTGTAATTCTCATTAGCATTTCTTCTTCCATCTGGACTTTATATAAAATTTAAACAGTTTCTGTCTAAATTTTGGAAATTTTCCTTTATAATTTCCTTCTCTTTTTTTAATTTGTATAGCTGATCGTATTGCAAAGTGTGCAAAATAGTTACATCTATTATTTTAATACTTCCAAATTTTCAATTCTTGTACCTTGATAAAACAACATCATCGTTTCAAATCATTTTGTTTATGCTTCTCAATAACGTTACATTCGTGCAACTTTTATACATTATTTCGTATTTAATAATTTAACGTAATTAAAGCAATTAAATTAACAGCGAAGACACCCAAAGTGTAGATGATGACATCATTAGATGTGAAATTGTTATTCTTTGATTTATTAAATTATAAAATTTAGCAGTGTAGTATTACGCTAATACTTTGATGCAGTTTTAGTTTCTATTAAAAACTTGTCATTTTCGTACGCTATGAAGACATAGATAGTACTCGCGAGAAACGAAACATCTGAGATAACATTTTCGTTAAAAATTCCAGGAAAAAATTGAAGAAAATTATTAGAAAAAGTTTCGTACTTGAAGTTCGGCTATCGTTAATTTGCAATGTATTTCGTTTGAGTACGTTGCCTGGCTAATAGAAATAAAATTCTCTTCTTGACGAGAGTAAACTAATACCAGTTGCACAAGTCGATCGCTCGTTACGACCGCAACGAAATCCTGTTGCACGCTATTCAGACGAATAATTACGACACATCGCGCGACCTTAATTCCATTATAATTGGAGTACGCAAAGTCTGCGGTTGCTCGCTCTAGCTCGCGAGTGCGAACGACCTCGAGCTCGTCGCTGACGCCACAGCGTCTATCCAGCTGCGTCGCGACTATGGTCGAAGGCAACAATACCGACTGTGAGTCAGAATCGACGACAATGAACAATAAAAATTCATCGTTAAAGCTATTATGTGCTTATACGTTTGATAAAGTGTCTTTACTATTTTATAATTGAAATATTTCAAACTGGTTGTTGTTACAACTTACTTATCATTAATACAAAAACATCGCAAATTTTTATCTTTTTATTGGCTATTAAAATGAACTATTTTTGATGAATAAAATACAAATTCATTTTTAACGTCTTTGATAATCGAGGATGTGGTGGAAGATTCGATCGCGTTTTAAAGTTGGACATTTTTAATAATAAAATAAAAATTAACCTTTGTGATTTTTGGTATTTAAGGACATAGAAAATAGAAAATAGGAAATAGAAAATAGTTAAGGATCAATTATGATATTCCAAAAGGTCATTTAACAAACAAAGAAGGCTCAAGTCCACCATGTGAATCATCTAACAGCCATTGGATCCTTTTCATCAGCCTCTACCTATTAATTAGTGCAATGCAAATTTCTAAATATACTATATGTATATATTTCTACAAGAAGAGCAGCATTCGCAACCACAATGCAAACATTGCACTGTTCTCTAAATAATTTCGCACGGAATCGCTAACCAAGACACCTAATTGCAATATAACAAACGAAAGCTATCGAAATTATTTAGATATAATTAATAATCGACCATCGTCAAAGATAAATCGTCTTTATTAAAGGGGTTGATGCCTTTGTTTCAATTTCTCAACCAAATAAAATTAGCGCCGCTCAGCGGCCGATAGAGAACGGAATAGGATAATAACCTGGCGTATCCTCATTCGGTGGATTTATAGGCACGATCTCAGATTCGAAATAATTGATAGAAGGAAACCGCAATGAAACGAAACGGAATGGAATATCGGACGTTGGCCGTTCTACGAAGGAAGGGAGAGTATACATGGGCTACTCGATTAGTTGCCGCCTTGCTCAATGCGCTGGCCACGATTTACGATTCGAACACGTCAGCCAGACCATTATAAACCGCTCAAATACCGATATTCGTCGGTTGCATGGTCGAAACGAACGATAATTGCCGGTCAAACTTGTGATTACGTTACTACGTCGTTAATGAGTTTGTCATTTCCATGCGCATCGACTTCCGTTCGACGATATGTCTTGGATATAGATTATGTCCAATGTAGTTAGCGAAAGACGTACAACGTTGTCTTGAAATTGGACAGGTGTTGCAGTTTATATACGTATTTCGCGAGTCGAATCGGTAATTTGAAAAATATAAGAGGAGAGAGGAAGCTCGAGACCTCGATTAGGATCGTAAGATGTCAATTCAGAATTGTTTCTTCCTTCGTAGCGTCTACTACATTCAAACAAATTATATGTAGCATAGAATAGACATGTCAAGTAGATTTGAAAAATTTCAACACAAATTTGATATTAGCGAGTTTTGCAACTTGATCGATTCACAAATAACTTTTGCAGTTTAAACTCTTGTGTAATAGATAATGACATATAATAGGTATCGCTGATTAACCCCTTGTCTTATAATATCGAATCACACTCATGATACAGATTAGATATAATTCTAATTCAGCGAAGGTAGATCTCGTTTGCAGTGGAATTTAGCTCGAACTCTGACTTGAGAATTCTTCAAACTGGAAATTACATAATTACAATTATGTAAAGTTTGTCCGTATTTTGTACCACATACGACGTAGCAACGACGAAAATCTAATGTCGCTCGCTTTTCACGTTTCGTACTTTTGTAACTTGCTAGTTGAACAATCGATAAGCGTATCTATTTTCGATAAAATTGATCCCAATTTTTAGTACAATAAATATATCTTCCTTACAAAATTATCTTAAAAAAAAAAAAGAAAAAGAAACGAGTCTATCGATAATGTAACTATTAATAAAAAACCAAAGTTTCTCAGAATCTAAAAAAGATTCAATTCCACGATTAAAATGCCAATGAAAAATATTGCGAAGCGAGAGATTAGAATTTCAATTTGCAATCTCGCTATGTAAATATATCTCTTCCAATAAGTATACGTATCATCGATTTCCTGTGCCACGTTTCCGGTGTCGTTGCACGACGAATTCCCGCCTCGAGTTACCGAAAGTATCCTCTTCTCGACTCGCGATACTCGAGTTCGTGTTCCCGCGCGAAATCGGCAGCTGCGAGCGCAGGATATGATCGACGAGTACACATATTCGTATCGAGATTCAAGTATGTACCGACAAAGATAGCGGCGGTAATGGTTATCGCTACGGTGTCACTGAGATTACTGGGAATCGGAGAAATTACAGAGCACGCGGTGGAGAAATTTCATGTACTGGGAATTGTTATGGGAATTGATTCGAAGAAAAGACAGCAGCAAAGAGGTAACCATTGACAAGATTGTTATATAAACGTGGATAGTACTTTCCTTTCTCTCTTTTTCTTGTTTCGTGTGAATGATACCAAGGTATCGGAGGTGTGTAGATATTGGTACCAAACGGTATGATTATTTGGAAAATGCAGTACTCAAAGGTGTTATATGATAATTTATACCGTATAATTTCACGCGCAACTTCAAGATGGCAATGCAAATGTGAAGATGATGTACCTGATGAAATTATTCCCAAGATATCAGAAGAGATAGAAGAATACGAAGTCAGAATTTCTTCAAAATGCATCATGTTTATCATAAGCCCTGAAATGGCGGTACAACACGGAAAGGGTAGAATCTACATATAAGAAAACTGTAATTACCTGAATAGAAGCAATAAGAAAAGGTGTACGAAGTTAAGCTTGTATGTGCTAATATATGCATACATCACAAATTTCATCGTGTTTCAGGTAATATTGGAAAATGATCACCTTAACATTAGGAAAAGATGTGACCACATATCTATCCTGTGGAATATCTTGACACATTCCTTTAAAAAATTTTACAGATTCTCTTAAAGATAAACTAACGAATATATAATCATATTTTGATGTCTATATTGATTTTGCCAGAAGCGTTTATATGTTTTCACGATCAGTAAATACAAAAAAAGAAAAAGAAAAAACTAAACCCCCATCTTGGTAGTTTTAGTGTTAAACCGAAACAAAATGTTCATTTCCATGGCAATATTTCCTGGTAAAATACAGCAAAAATATAATAATTCTCAGTCAACAACAGTCGACTTAACAATTTACATGTTACGAGAATGTCTCTAGTAGGAAACAAGTGTTCTCCACGGGCGACCCTTTTCACGTATGACTGTTCCCTCAACTTCTGCCGCTGCGTGGTGCATTTTACGCTCGAGACTAAATAATTCCGCAATTGTACAGAACAGGAAAAACACGCGCCGTGTTGGAACAACAAATCCTCGTCGACTGCACCTGCGTACCCGCCGCGTCGCTTTTCATAAACTTCGATTCTCTTTCGTAAACGCCATTTCGTTGCCATATACACATCGCTGAAACTAAGTGCATTCTCTATTTACAAATACCTAGATACATATTTAGGCCTGCCACGGCCCCACAAATATTATTATTCTTTGCGAAAAATGATATTTTATTTTCATATTTCGTATTAATTATAATTTACTTCTCCGCGCGACAATTCTAACGTAGATCGGTTATCGTTAGCCGTGGAAAATTTGTGATATATATTAAAAATAATATTCGCGTTCCCGGGGATATTAGCAGGAAATTCCGAAATATTTTAAGCAGCTAAATCGTTAAGTACATATTTAAACTGTCACGTATCATCTACGCGAGGAAGATATTGACGTAATTTGAAACTTTAATTATACAGTTCGAGACTGGAAAGTTAACATAATGCTGCTATCGAATATTGTACACGAAGCTCGTGTAGCTCAAACTTTCCTACGTATATAAAGGATTGCATAAAAATTTTACCCAGACTACATCGTTAGTTTTCACTTCTACATTAACTGGTTTTATGAAAATGTTGAACAAATGTTTCCAAAAAATTCCTCCGAACCGACAATGCCTGTACGAAAAACATGCACTGCGAATAAAAGCAAAGAGATTAAATTTTAAAAGTTCAGCTATAAAATTACCATAAAAATACCAACAAATAAAAGACGATAAAAATGCATATATCGCATTATATCAATTTTTACAAACTTTTTAAAAACCACTTCTATTATTATAACGTGAAACAAATATTTTTTAAAAATTCTCTCATATTATCGATGGTCAAAAGAAAATTTGGTTAAAATTGGGTTAAAATTGGAACTTACATATACTTCAGTATTAGTAACTGTACGCTAAATACTTTTCATTTATTCTGGCAAATACATATTTTGTATATTGCGACTATTCATCACCTTTATAAAATAGAATTTCGTTTTCTAAAAATTATAACAAAATTATAATAAAATAATATCTTTTAAATTTCCATTCGTCCATCGCTGTACACGCATTCATTTTTTTCCTCATTCTTCCTTAGCATACGTATATACTAATATTTTATACATCTTCATTAATATTAAAAACACAACGACCGTCACGTTCACTTCACACCAAAGCGTCTACACACGTTCGCAGTGCGTTCTGCGTTTCGTATGCGGATCTCTATACACACGTGTTACGACTGTGTGCGTTGGCCAGATGCTGGCTGGCCCTACACGGATGGAGATTGCGTGCGGTTTCGCGTGGATCGTCTACTGATTGACGTGAGTCGAGACCACAAAAATGAACGCGGCCAATCGTGCGCTGGTCGTGCGCGTTTGAACCGCAGTTATTCCGTACGCGGAGAGCGCGTTTTCTCTGTCTCTATCGACCCGAGTTAGAATAATTCATAAACGAAGGTATCTTCGAGTCTACGAATACCAAAGAAGATAATAAATTGAAACGATTAGAAAAATAAAACGGAACGTAAGACGATCTTAAGAAACTCGTAGAATTTTATTTTTATTCATGAACTATAATATGTTGAGAACATAGATACGTGTATGATGTTTGTATTTAGTTTCGTATTATAAATAAATTTGACAGTGCATATGTCTAATAAATTTATCAATCCTGTGCGCATCATGAATTTTGTTATGTTTCGATTTTGCTCTGTCAAGTAGTGTAAAAGTGACTTTTCATATTTTTAAGAACATTTTTAGCACAAAATTATAACTTTTATATTCTCTCTCGTTTATGTACTTTACTTGAATTTAAGAAATTTTCTATTCAGTCAAGAATGGTATAGAAGTTTTACACTTTTAAACCAATAATCATAAGATAAATAACGATGTATAGTTTGTAATTCATTCCCCGACTGTTATCGATGAAATGTAGCGTAAGTAAATATCGACCACTGTTTATAGATTTTATAGATCTTTGCAAAATAAAGAGCGACAAATTTTTACCTTCGTAAACTTATCCTCAAATAAAGTACCGCCTCTCGTACCTTATACTATTTCAAATATCAAATTTAGTTTATCTGTCGTAAAACTCAATTGGACGGTCAGAAATTGGCGATAAATTCAAATACACGTGTCAAAAGTCCTCATTTTCTTCCTCCTTCCTACGTATCGAAACCATGAACATCCACTTCATCAAACTTAGCGTGCAATATCAGCCTCGGAATAAACCGTAGTCTTCAACCATATAGCAAAATGTACGCATACGATCATTTAATAAATATAGATCGTAAAACGACAAACGGCGCTTCTGATAACAGAGCACAACTGTAAAACTTATCAACATTGAACGTTCTACGTTCGTATAAATTTCATCATTATTACCGTGCTCTTCACTACCCACGAACCAGAATATTTCCATTCGCTGGCTGAAACATTTCTTCTGCACACGCGGCTATACTATTTTATGCGCGATTTATAACGATAGAAAGAAACAGAGCCGCGTAACAAAGTATTTTAGCTTAATAAAAATTCCCGAACTCGGGATACGATAAAATAAAAGCGTAACAATATTGAAACAATAATTTTTATAAATCTAAGTATTCAATTTTCTGTACTTCGAGTTTGATATTGCCGTTTTCATCTTATATGTACTTCGTATTTCTGCAATAATTGAAAATTTCAATACGATTTTATGGTCGGAGAACGCGGTGTATTATTGGTTAATAAAATTTAATGAGAAATATATTGTATTCTGGGAGAGGAGAAGAGTGTGTCGCGAATACGGCGTTGAACGTAGCCGATCCGAGATAAAGGCAGATACGGCAGATTAGAGATAACGCGAGACGCGTGCGTCTCTGGCAGACGATGTGAATGCACCCTTATCTCCCTTCCCGCGACGTCGTTTACAGCCACCCACTCGTGCAACCCGATTGCAATAGCCTTGAAGTTTGCAGCATGGAGAACCAAGGTCGCTATTTACAGCGGCTCGCGCGAGGAAACACAATCACTTTCGAATTGAGCGTATTCCGCTCGTTGCATGTACAGGGTGACCGGGAAAATGGGTGACCATCGCATCGGATCGGGGAATGAGTATCCAACTACATGTACCAGTGACTTCGTTTCGTTTGAAATTCAATTTCAATTTTCATTTATTTCCACGGTAATTCGGGCATTATTTTGCACAGAATCATAGTGTTGCGTTTCGCTTAACTTACACTTTCCCTGATTCTTGAATACATATTTCTGCATACAGTAATATTTCCTCAGTAAAAAATTCTTTCATTTTTCCTTTGAAAGTTTCATTTAGGTATGTAGAACTTGTTATTTATAGAATCTTATTTTGCGAGGTACTGTTATCTGGGTACCGCCAATATTCATATTGTATTCTTACCTCACAAGAAATACAAAAGTTCTTCATATTATATAGAAAAGTATAAATATGTGTCATATATATATATAGATACTATACTATTATTTTTTAATTCCTTTATCGACGATATTTAAGAAAAGAATTAATATCGATAGACTAAAATGAACGCAAGAAAATGAGTATAGTAAAAACTTCTGTTGCACACATTTTTATCCTAAAACATCATATCCAACTAACAATAAATGTCACATAAATTACTAAGATGAGATATACTTTCACACGTGCAATTCATTTTTCAAATTGTAACACTTCATTATCTTCATTCCTACCTAATTCCGAATGAGGAAATACAGGATACATAAGGACGTACATATCTAAAAAGGATTTCTATGAAAAAGAAAGTAAGAACAGGTGATAGAAAGTACTATGTACTAAGTACTATATTATGTGTCAAATTTTTGGATGATTTTACTATATCACGTTGTATAGTTTGCCGCCCGGTATTTGCGCGATCGTTCATCACGCGACCACAGTTTGTCGCGCGTTGCAGCACCATCGAGTATTTTAGCAAATTACGGCAATTGGCTTACAACATTATTCTCCAATAAAGTCATTTACTTATCGGTGTATCCTGTCTATCTCTCTGTTTGCCCGCTTTTACCACGCGTTCTCAAACCAGATGTACTTTATTGAAGCGTATAAAGTTATGCGTTTATTAATATACAACTGTCTAGACGCGATTTGCCCGTCATATGACAATTTTCCACCCCAGTAATGACGCTATTTAAAAACGCGAATGGAAAACCTGAATTACGAGGAGGAAGAATTTATTACAATTTACAGGATTAATGTGCACATAAAATTTCATTATCTTTTCTTAAATTGCATAATTTAGTCACACTTGGACGATTTGCTGAAATTCAGATACCGGCTCGACGTTTAAGACTATCTAAGACATTTACTTTTTCTTTGAATTTACACGAAGTCGCAGTAAGTAACGCTAGAAAACTCGACAGATGTCGAATTTTTGATTCGATATTATTTTCCAACAAATATTAAATACCTGAGCTAGCCAACTTCTCAATCACATAAAAACTTCGTTATAATTATCAAGGTGAAATTTCAACGCAAAACTGTAGAAGCCATTTCAATTGCGACTCTTCTAACAGAACAAAATCCTGCTTTCAAAACACCACAATGACATTTTTATTCTAACCAATTTTCACGGTAAACTTCCTACGATATTTAATTCCTCTCGAATTTGGAATAGCTATCTCTCAAAATCCGGTTCCGAAGTATGCAGCGTCTCGAACGTCGCATAGGCTGTTCCATCATTCTTTATGACACCGGCAAACAGTGCGTTACGTATAGTCTAGCTTTCCGAATTGGTTTTCGCTTGCGGTTCGAAAATCAAATTTTCAGAATCTAAATCAACAAAAATTCCTAGGAAAAACCGGTTACTGAAATTCCGATTAGATAAAAAGATGTGACAATTTTCAATCTCCTGTATCCGCCTCATCCTCCCGCCCACCCGATATCCTTTCCCTTCCATCCAGTCCGTTTAATCACGCTCTATCGACTATCATAATTTCCAGCCAGTTCTCTCAGAAAGAGAGCAGCGCGGCGGCGTGCGAGGTGGTTGCACACGCTTGGCGCTCGCGCGCGTGCATAAGCGGCAGCTTCTCGTGCATTGTATTAATATCTCGTTGTCAACGATGACTGGCTGGCGGGTCCGGACTGATATACTGCCGACACACCCGTCACATTGCGATATGGCAGATAGAGCCTCGCGAAGCCGTGCCTGCGAGCTCCGGAGACCGTGTTCCAGCGATACGCTTCGCGTCTGCTTCGCGGTTCCATACATATATATGTATATATATACATATATATATACGCATATACACAACGATGTCCCGTGGAATGGCATCACGAGTCACAGCGGTTGATACTCTCGTGGACCCTGATCGCTTCTTCTCTACCGTCTACGGAACGAGTGAAACGAATGGGGAGAGTGGAAAGAGGGAATTATAGATAGGAGGAAGCAGGTGCGACGAGGAGAAAGGATATAAGGTGAAGATTGAGTGGAGGGAGGCCGAGAGGCGGAATGATATGCGATGGAAGAGGCGGTCGTGGAATGGGAGAAAATCGTTTGCAATTTATGATAGCCTCCAGGACATTGTTGTTGCGTGAGATGGTGAAGAGAGAAGGGAGCGAGAGGGGAGGTTACGCGGCTACTGGAACTGCCAGTCGAATAAGACGATCGCCTAGGATGTTTAAAGACTTGGCGTTTTCATTGACGTTGATCATTTTTGAAGACGGACCTATTAATAGTATTGATCATTTATTTTCTTTATGTACTTGTTTGTGAATTGTTTTATTGTCTTATCGAAGAAATTTGTCATTAACGTCACTTTCTTTGTCTAGCGATGTCATATCATACAAGTGTCGGTTGGTTGAATCTTATGGAAGATTTGAAAAACGATCAATAAAATTGTCAATGAAGTAGACTTATTAAATGATATTTAGTGTGCGACTTTGTACTAAGGTTAGATCATTTTAGACTTCAGAACGAAGATACAAATCGTATATGAATTTTATACATCAGTCATGTAGTAAAATAGTCGTCGATCGCTTGTGATACATAACATCGAATCACACGTGTAACAGACTATAGACAAACTACCAAGGAACAGGAAGTGCGTTGAAGCTCAATTTTTATTCTTATTTCAAATTTCGTTGAAGTTTATAATATCGGAAATCATCGGAATCAAGAGACATAGGATATGTGTGTCTGCGTATTAATCGGTGTGTCGAAAGCCATACAATAAATTGTAATGTAATGTAATGTTAATATTCTCCATCGGAACCGATTGATTAACCCTTTGCACTCCGAATTTCGTTACCAGCAGCTTCCGACGCTTTTAAGTGTTTTATTTGAAATTTACTATAACTAAAAAATAAGACAATTTACCAGTTTTATTCACACTATTTTTGTATTTTGTAATTTTTAAGTGTATGATATATCTTGAAACAATTTCCAGGATGCAACCCTGGTTTTCTTTCGCACGTTTCTCAAAAAAAAGGTGGGACTGAAAGAACGTCGATTGAGACTCGACGAAGGAGTGCAAAGGATTAACACGAATATTTCTTGTTTCATTCGCATGTCTAATTCAAAGCAGAAAATTCATCCCAATATCCCTCCTTCCAATTTTAATCACGATTTTGCACCCTAAACAACACAGTCCGACAAATTACACGTCATATCGGCATAGCTTGTCCACGTCACGGCGACTAGTGTTTACCTGCGTGTAAATCGTCGGCGAAACGAAGACGTGCGACGAGAGCGAGCGCGCGACAAGCCGTTAATTATTAAGAAAATCGATAGGGGAAGAGCCGTCAGGATGACGAGCTACGAAAAAGGAAAGGTACACAATGAGATCGTGCAAAAGGGCCGTAGTGGATGGACGTAACGTGAGAGCGATCAATCATACTTGCCGATTTAAAGACTATCGGACCTCACGCGTTACGACTAGCACGGAACGAATAGAACGATCGAGTAAATTGACGAGCGTGTTGCTTCTTAAGAAACGTTCGATGATGAAATACTTGCACGAGAGAGAATGGACCAGATACCAGGATGATTCTGCGATTACGAGAAATGAACGTACGAGGCCTTGTCAGTGAATGTCTATTCCTTTCGTTCTTGATACAAGAAAAAAAAAGATAAAGTAAGAGCAGAGACTTGGAATACATAGCAATCGTAGTTACACTGCCAACTATTATATATTAGAAAACATACTAGTTATAGTTGTTGGAAAACTTGAACAGATCTTACTTTATTTAATATTTTATATTATAAGAGACACATATGATGCAAATAAATAAAATAACAACTTTATGATCAATTACGTGTTTTAAAATATATTAGGAAACTAATTAAATAATTCAATTTTTCACACACATACCAGACGAGAACGAATATCGACGATTATACAACTTTCTTCCGGAGGAATGTCCCACTTTGAATTTCATGTTAATTCAATTACTTGACTAGAAAAACTTCAGAAGAAAAAACACACATTCGTCAGATCGTTATAGATGCTCTTCTCAGAAAGTTGCTCGATTCATCATTGCTATATTTTTCCTTACTTTCTGCCATCTTTCTACTACTGTAAGTATTTTACGATTCTCCCTTTTATCGTAATAAGTTCCATTATTTTAAATTCAATTTTCAGCAAAAACCACGTTCCTCGTGGAATGTAGCCTGATATCTCCTTCCACCCTTAAATCACAAAAACGACGAAGTTTGCTTCGTTTGCAACGAAGTTCTTCTAAACGCGCGGCTCTATAATTTCAAATGTTTCTTCGGACTCAACAAAGTTTCCCGAGAACGTGCATCGTAATTGAAGAGCTCAACGCGATTAAAGCTAAATCACCACCTCCAGTGACCGTAACAGAAGAAAAACGAAGGTAAGGAATTCGTTCGAAAATACAGTTTTCGCCCCATTACCGATCAGCTCGACGCTCGTTTCACCAGCCAGTTTTCACTTGTTCTATAATGGCCGAATGATAATTATCTTGGAACGACGACGATGTCGGGCAGAGCGCGAGCGGCGGCAAACGTTTGTTTTTACAAACGAAACGACGTAATCGTAATGGGCGACTTCCACCTTTGGTCGAGCTCTCCTACCTTGGCCGAATTCCATCGAACGCCTACTTCCTGTCGAGCCTCTGAATACAATCTACCGCGTTTGCGTGCCGCGTTTTCTCTCACTTTTTCGCTCCGTCTCGCTTCCACCCGGTCGCCTTTCATTACCTGTTGTCTCTTTTTCGCGCCGTGGAACTGTTGTCCCGTCCGCGTGCACACAACGCGGACCTTTGAAATACAGCAGAACCTTTCACGCGTATCGTCGATCGGTTTGCACGTGCACGTCAGGGAATATCCACGGATTCCTTCGAAATTTTCTAATTTTTTACGCGATTCCGATTTCGAGAAATTGAATGTCCGATGGAAATTGTATACGTCGTATACGTGGTTCTAGAAGGACGATAGTACAAGTTAGGTAGAATAATGAATTTGATTCGTAAGAGCAGATTATGGAAGTTGAAAATGTTTCTCTTTTTATTTGTTACTCTATGTATGTTCTAAAAGCCAATTTTCTAATGTTTTTTAATCGTACAATGATTTTAACGATACATACCGCGTTACTTGCATTAATAAAATATAAATCTCAATAATTATTATTTTGTATGCATAAATTTTTATTGTATCTACACTATATATATATACTATAAAATTTATGTCTTGGTATTTAATATACTAACTTAATAACTGAATACCAATAATTCTTATTCAAAATATTTGCTGTGGAATAAGACTAACAATAAGTATATTTATTAAATTGTCTAAATCAGAATGAGCTTGATGGAAACATTGAGAAATTAAATAAAAAATGTTTAGAACACAAATCAAATGAGACTATGAAGTAGACTCTTCGCCTCTTCTACTACTACCGAGATACGTGACTAACTACATAAGTACTAGTTAATTTGCATTTTATGGAAGATAGTGCCATTCTCGCAATAATTCTTCAAATTTTGGAAAACGATGTCATTCATTCTGAAACTATACTTCGCGATCGTCATATTCATAATTTTAAACGACAATATCATTTAAAACGACAACAGACCTCGTTAAACAATTACAGACACGATGATTACACATTTCCACGGTAATTTCCAGAATCCTACGTTTGTCTTTGTCCGTAAACCAATAATTTCTCGGCTGACAAAATAGGGTTTCAAACACCTTTCTTCGTATTAAATTGAAAGGAAGGAGTCACGAGTCGACTCGATGTCATTTGAAAGAGGAAGAAACGGCTAAGGAGGAGAAGAAGGGCTGAGGGAAAAAGGTAACAGAGAGTCGAAGGAAGAGAAGGTTCGTCGAGAAACGTTTCTTCCCACGACGTGGCCCCAGACATTTGGTCCAATAATAACATTAATTTCGTCTACCGAGGAAACCTATTGTTCGGTTGATGCGTCCTACAGCGGATGCCCTTTTATTCTATGTTACACGCTATGATGCAGGTATAACTGCAACACGGCGGGAATGTGTAAAACGCATGTCGGGTCTATGGAGTTCACCTGTTTCGTTCCGTAGCTTGCCTTTCTTTCCTTTTCCCCTTTTTCGAATTCTTCTTCCTTCGTAATATTTTATCGATTTCTTTCTCAACATCACAGACAACCGACAATCTTCTCATTAATCGTAAGAACTTTCACACACGATGGTGAACTTTTACCTTTACATTTATTGCAGCGAATCGTTGTATTTGAAATTCAAAGTTTGTATATTAAGCTTGATTAAAGTATGAAACTTGTACGAGAAAAATAAGAATAATGAAAAGGTATACGATACAGAGGGAAAAATACACTTTCATCTATGTAGTTTACAAAAGTTCACTCAAATTCCTGATATGTTCTACAAAAAGTTACGAGTTCTACATTTTGCACTACCTACTCTGCTAGTTCTAGTGTTGAAGTATAATGAGGTGTAAAGTGAAAATGAAAAACGAAGTTATATTATATACATACAGGTAATTGAACACTTACTAGGTTTCTACGATTCTGCAAGTCAATTTATTTGACAAGCATAGTTCTATACTCCGCTTTATACTGTAATTTTTAGGAACGTTAACTTAGATGATTCTGTTACAATGAACTTTCGAAAACATTTCTCGATACGCGAAGTATAAAAACCTTACGTGTATGTATCTACCAAATAAATACTTCTGAGTGTGATCAAATTATTATTAGCAATTCCCACTCTCGGGACAGCGTATCCAAATAACTGAGAGAAACTGTGACTATCAATTTTAATAAACATGCAGATAATCATTAAACTTATTTATAATTATTCATTTCTCGAGATACCGCTATGTTGTTTCAGCACCAAAATTAAAGTTGAGACGGACCATCGATCTCTACGAACATCCAAGATATTTGCACAAGTTCGCACGCCAAACTTTTACGATCGATCACTCATCTACCAGGATTGCCTGATACTTTAATTACCGCTAAGCCCTTACAACAACACCTTAGAGACCGATTTAAAAATGGCCACTTCTAAAAAAGGTGTAAAAACGAGAAAACCATCGAAGAAATATCCAGGAACAGCGTTACGATTTCGAAATCGGCCGAAATACCGGCAATAAATCCGGCCGAACGTTTCTACGAGGAACGATTGCGTAACAACACAGTTCAGCGACTCGAGAACCACGATCTCTCTCTATTTCTCTCCTTGGCTCGCTTCTCTTCTTTTCCTTTACGCCCTAATCCCATTCTCTCTCTTTCTCTGTCTCCCTATCTCTCTCAGGAAAGTATCCCTGAGCTCGAATCTAGATAACGACAAACAAGACGACGAAAATGGGAGGAACGGGTTCGCGTGAAAAAGCTGACGCGTTATCATCCTCGACATCTGGCTGCGCCTTAATTATTTTCTCCAATGAGATGCCTGGGCCTCGAGAAACACCGGAAGCAGCGTTACGTGTATCCGCGAGACGAAACCGCCGTCAGCATTCCACTTTGTCGCCAAAACGTTGGAATGCGCTTTCAAGCATGTGTGTTTTTCACGCGTCTTCCGTGGCGGCTATCAAGAGAGTCTGGTTGAACACAGTTGGGAGACAAGAATTGTTATAGCCGGGCAAAGTGATTTATAACCGTTTTATGGAGTAATAAAGAGAGACTGAACATCGTGAAAAACATCCAGACTGTCTCGGTACTGGATATGTTGTTTGATCACTGACATGACTGATTTTTTTAAATGGAAGATATTTAAAGGAAAAATGAGGTAAGTGAACTTACGATTATGATTTATAAACGGTTGACATTTAGAAGCAGTAAGGTAATTAACAGACCGCTCTTTATAACATCTCATAATATATTATGATATAATATTATTTCGAGAGAAAAAGGTGAAATAATTTATAAAATTAATGATTCATATGTATGACTGAATTTTTAAGTGAAAGAAATTTAACGGAGAGATGAAAGTAAGTTGATTTATAATGCAAATGGTTGGCATTTAGGAGACAGTAAAATAATTCATAGAGTGTCCTTTGTTTTAACGTATTTTGTTTTATCATAATTTTTAGTGTGTTATTTTATGTGCAAATGAAGATGAATTAATTTCTTATGCGAATGATTGATATATGGAAGATAGTAAATAAAATATTGTCATTTTGTTATTTAATACTGAAAATAGTTCGTGTTTGAAAAAATATTATTCAATGGGAAGATGAACGTGAGATAATTTATAATTTGAATAATTAACTAGGAGAATTGATTTAAGAGGTAGTAAAGTAATTAACAACGTGTCCTTTCTCCTGCCATGCTTGACACAGTGAAGATAATAACTTACGATCGCTATTGAAGATAATTACTTGATATTGAAGATAATAACTTAGGATTGATGGATAGACGAAATTTAATTGTATACTTCATTTGCACTTTATTGGTCACATGAAATTCGATACGATTATTACTCAGATATTTGTATATGTACGGTGTAACGAATTTTTCAATAGTATCGCAAGTTATGATCATATCGCACGTGAGTCATATGTCCACCGATCGACAACTTGAACGATAGTTATCTAAATTTTTACGCTTATCATTGTTCTACATCATCGATCTAACCTGTACTGAACTCTTGTTAACATTTTGTCGATGGCCATTTTTTTGCTATTCTAGATTCCAGATCATAAATCAGACACGATCAAACTTACAAACGTAATTCAACGTCCGTTGCAAGGCAAGTAAGAACACGATCTTCGAAAAAGGAATTCCTGCAACTTTGGAAAGTTTGACGAAAAAATGTATCGACAAAAAGACTTTCCCGTTTCGAAACTATCCAAATTACGTCCTAGCTATTTTCAACGTCCTTAGAAACAGATAGATCCACCTAACGTCATCCAACATCAATCTACTACTCGGAGCCGGTGTTCAACTTTGCCTCGAATCAATTCACATATTCCAGGAACAGTTAAATGAATCGAAGAAAGCAATAAACTTCTCTCTCTCCATCTCTCTCTCTCTCCTTGCTACACGTACACGCGTATCTCCGCAGAGTTCAAGTACCTATCTCGCGGGATCGAAGTAAAACGAGCAGACCACCGAATCGATCTCTCGGACGTAATAGCTCGCGAGAGGTTAACGCGCGACTTCGAAATCGCTTCTTAGCCCGTGAAACGCGCTTTCGAATCACAGAGTAGCGGACGAATTACAGATTCCATATACGTGCAACGGCAATCGAGTTTTCTTTTTTTCAACAGGCGTGCACACGCTTATCGCTCGGCCGATGCAAAAACACGAAAACACCGAGCACTCGGGGATTCCGCGGGAACGCCGCGCCGAGGCGAAACCGTAGCCTAATGACTACCTGCATCAAGCCTCCCTGTAACACGAATATAAACGTTCCTCTCTCTCTTTCCTAAGCTCGTCCGCACAAGTCCCGTTTTAATATTCGCATCCGTTCCAATAGAGCCCCCGATAGAATCTCCGCGATCCAGCTTTTTGCGCGACAACACGCGTTTCCGACACGCAGCGATAGACACGCTCTCTCCTCCTCCCCGCTTCTTTCCCTTTTCCCTGCTATCGTGGTATTTGCTCGGTTACTTCCGGTATTTATATTTCACTTTGACCACGGCCAACGTTACTTCACTCTCGGCCGTTTCAACGAAGCGAGGTTTCGAATTATTGGAATAATTCAGTTCGCGTGTGTACCGCAGGAATTCGTGGCGTATACGCGAGACGAAACCTCGTAATGGTAGGTGTGTTTGTTGTGTTTTTAATGGGAAATTGATGGCAGCGAAGATGATCAGGAACGTAACAATGAGACGGTAATTTTGCTTCTGATGTTATACTCGAGGGTCAAAATTTATACGAGCAGTGAATTTTAAATAAGAAATATTTACGACGTGAGTGTTGGTCGAGATAGGATCTGTGGAATTGCTTTTTTTTGGTCATAATTAATAATAAAAGGGGGATTGGAAGATTTACAGGAGCGAGTATGGAAATTGCTAAGTTTAAAAGTCTAGCGGAGTCATTTTTCAGTTTTTCTGAGACTTTTTATAAATTGTATTTTAATTTGATTTGTATAAGGAGTAGAATACCGAATGTATTGGAGATTCCGAGCCATCGAGTCATGAAATAATTTCTACTCTGTATTATAATCGAGAAGTAGATTTCCAACATCACATTAACTATAATTATTAATAATTACTAATAATTATTAATGTAAATAAACTATATAAAATGTATCAGTACAAGGATTGTTTTCGCCGACTTCTAAAATCCATAGAAAATATATCTATATCGATGTTTTCCACGAACGAAAAAACGTTCTTCCGTGTTATCAAATAAATTACGATCTCTGAAATCACTTTTAAAAAATCATCTGCCTCGACGTATACGGATTTAATCCTGTTATTAAGATACTCCACCACTGTCTTATATAATGTTAATAATATTTTGAATTCGTGATATTGAAATTATTTTATTAATGTCATTAACGCCTATATTAAAATCTTTAATATAATAATATACTACGAAAATCAACGATACAATACTGACACGTAAATAAAATAAAATATAGTTACATAAATGTAAAAAATACGGATATCTAAATCACAGAAAAATGTCCAAGTCGCGTAGCCTCACGAGGGGTAATTACGAATTCCAAATTTACCTATCAGCTTTCAATAATATCAAAACCCTTTCACACACTGTCAAAAAGAAATCCCACAATGTGCAATTTGAAAACGTATCAAATAACGATAAACGCTCGTGCGAGATATTAAAATTATATTGAATGAATATTCGAATGATCATATCATTAAACCAGAGGAAGACCGATACACAGTCGTAGGTGCGTTTTACGACTTCTCACGAATTAGTTCTAAAGTGGCATAACGCGTTTCTTCCGCAGGTATAGACGTTATTACTCGCGTGTTTTTCGCGAGGAACATACCTCGAGGGTATGACTGTCTCTCCTCTCCTCTCCTCCTATGGTTCACTCCTTTATCGCGTTCGCCAACACCGCCACGCGTATTTCACTTTAGTCGCGGCTTCTTACGCTGACGATTATCCCGGCAATTTATTCGCCCTAACTATCGCGCGTAATCGTTCATTCAATTACCATTCGACTATCGTCTTTATAGTTTTTCCGCGAACGAGACCGCCGTGTTTCGCCTCCCCTTAATGGGAAACCATCGCCTCTTCGTGGCTTCCGTTTCGTCTCGCGTCTGTTCCTTATATGTGCCTTCGCTCGCTCGTTGCTTGAGAATGGCGACGATACGTCGGCAGGGGCGAAACTTTGTTATTCAGGACGTCACAGTAATCGTACTACGTTCCTAGCGAACAACTACTAGTCGAAAACGAATAGAATGAAATTTTGTCGTACGACGGCCAAATTTACGAGAAAATCAAGTTCGAAGACTTAACACGTTGCCTGACGTTCTGCCTGCCAGTATGATAGACTTGACGATTAATCTTTTTGCAGCAATTTAGTGCGTTCGAATGTTAAACGCGATTTGATTGTAGTTATTAGGTATGCCTATTGGCATTATGTGTTATTATTATGACATTAGATTTAATTATATTTATTTAGCAGAGCTTTGGTAGCGTAAAATAATTTCAAGTTGGATACAAGACCATGGGTTTTGTGATATTACGTACGACTGTAAAGACATGGGGCAAAATTTCAATGTTTCTAAGAAACGGACATGCGTTTCAGATGCCGTACTATATAATATGCTTCGAGTATGATTATGAACGTTTCCTATACGGTTTAATGGAGCAAACGTAAATGTAAAACAGTGTAGATATTTGGTATTGTGTAAATTACAATTACGATTCAACAGTAGATAATCAAAAAGTAATTAGACGTAAAAAGTCGTCTGATCATTAACCCTCTATAGCCAGAATTCTATTTACTGATATATTAAAAAAAAAAGAAGATAATCAGTTACAATTTTCTATGATCTAAAACTTGAGAGCTTAAGAACGTACAATTATATTTACATATAGATCGTTTGGTATTAATATAGGGGTATACTAATAACATAAAATTCTCTAATAACAGACAGATAACATTAATCTTAGGTATTATGTAAATTATATATATGTAAGGTATTATGTAAATGTATATTAGGTAAAATGAATATGTATCGTGATAAAGTGTTACAGAGGGTTAATTAAACGAACTGGTATTTATGAAAATACGCAGAAGATACTACGTATTAGCTTAAAACAGGATATCTATATATCGAATAGATTTGTTTTTCCTACCTTTAACCGGAGACCGCAGGAGCTCGATTCTCATTGTTTCGTTGAAACAGGAGACACGTCGATTGTAAAATTAACTACTTTAGTACGACGATCGAATACTAAATCGTGCGTATTTAACACAGGCAAAGAGAAAACTGCGACCTAACGCGATGTTACCGAATGGAAATCCGAAACGGAACTAACCTTCGTCGGTGCTCTACAAATCTTACAATTACGAAATTAAAACAATTGGAGGGCAGAAATGCTTCGGTTTGACTTCTACGGTTTTTGTTTACGACCAATGGCACTGAACTCGTTTAAAATGTACCTGAAATCAAACATGTTCAAGAGTTAACATTTGCTTACGATAAAGTAATATCATAATTTTTAATACATATAGTAACATAATATTCTGTTAACAAAGATACTATTTCTGCTTTATTAATAAACTTTTCTCTACTATATTTAATCAGTTTTTAATTGTTACTTTATCGAAATTATTTTGTCCAATATTTAATACGTAAAACATTAAATTTCTTATTCTGCGATGAAGATTAATTCGCCTTGTATATATCTCGTTGTAAAAATTAATATCAACTACATTCGCGTTTAACGATATTAATGTAAAATATTCATTTTAAACAATCGCTGTTCGAAGATAAAATTACTTAATAGCTATTGATATATATTTCAGCGTAACGGTGTAGAATTACCGGGCTTCGTCCAGCACACACGTCAGAAACGCAGGTGTACGGTCAAGAGCGAAGAAAAATCTATCGATCGATAGGTCGTATCGGGAAAAGATCGAGTACGGGAAAGGAAACGTGATCGAAGAGGTTTCATGATCATAAGACACGATATACGAGCAGCCTCTGGCTTTTGCCTTCTCTTTGTTTCTTCGTCTATCACTGTCTGATACAACACTTCACCCTTTATACCTATCGGATCTTCGATCTCGATGTAGCCTTAATAAATATAATAGTAACCTCGCCGTTCAACGTCTACCATACTGTCATCCTCTTGAGTAATTCCTTCCTGTTGATCGTAGATAACGATATCATCATTTTATTGAGGACCAGCCAAGTTGACTGCCATATTCTGGCCAAACTGATAGCTACCGATTAATTACGTCAAAATAAACCGTTTCGTGCCATAAGGATTGCATATACATATGTATAATTCTATTTTTTCTGAGTATTCGTAATGGTACTTTGAACTACATTTTTGATCAACATATATATTTTATAGGTCACTTCAACGTTCAATACAAATTGATATTTTATATAACTTTCAATTGATCGGACACTAATTCACTACGATCTACGATCTGGTCGTGGTTCAATAGTTGAAGATTTCTTTTGGAGCGTTGTATTAGGTTGTCCCGAAAGTGTCTTTCTTTCGCAAACGTGTTTTTTACAACAGTGTACTTTTATACAAACGTGAAACCAAGTCTGTGAAATGTCACGGTGTATATCTCAACAGAACAAAATGGATCGTACGTAATCCGGCAAAATAATATAAAAGAAAAAACGTCTATTATGACGTGCGTCTATTATTTCCTCATAAAACGAAAAAAACTATTCGGACAATCCGATATATATAGTTAAGAAAGTCAGAATTTATGAGAATATTTGCGAGAGATGACAAGAGCAGCTCGAGCTTGCAAAATTGTATAAAAATTAACAAAGAGGAATAAAGAATGACACAGGCAAAAGAAAACAATATTGGTTGTTAAATTAAAAGAATTTTCAACTATTTGAAGAATTGTGTTAGATTGAGAGAATTATTAATCTGCAAGATACAGTTATATTTCAACTGAAGCCAGAAGTTTTGTATTCTTTTATTTTATGTTATATCGTATATCTTGAAAATACAGTCATCGATAGTTTAAATCATTGCTCATTTCCATATCTTCACGGTATCATATACAGACCTATTTACTTGCACAGTAGTTCCCATGATATAGCGAGGTCTTAAATTAAAGCATTAAGCTCGCTGATGCAGTGACCCAGGGTCGCATATCGTGAAAATATACTTCTTTCAATTTATCTCAGAATTTATTGGGTTTTATTAAAACTGTATTCGATACCATATCTTCCTTTCTCTTCTTTATAAAATGGATAATCAATAACTGGTGTATTACTACCAATTTATTGTTTCTTCGGATAATTCTGGGGATCCTGTTACGTTGTTAAATTGTTCTCAAGTACCAAAAGATCGGTCAAAATTACGAGCTATAGATCAGATCCTATTATTGTATAATAAAGTTATATTAAATATACTCTTTACTTTTAAATCTTCTGACAAAATATGCGATTCAAAATACTGGTAATAAATGGAATGTGTCTTAACGAATGATACTAGAATTTCAAATGTGATGAATGCGCGTATTTTTTATATACGTCTGTATCAGAAATTGTAATTTCAAGCAACAAGGTTTACAACAAGGAACGAAAAATTGTCAGACTTCTACTACGTAAAGACCTTCAATGTTGAGTAATCGATATCCGGATATATCAAACGAGTAAACTTGTTCAAAAAATATTCCATTAATATTAATGGGACACAAACTTAATCTAGAAACATCAGTGAACCTTTTTTTTTGGAAATACAACATGTAAATTCACAATTCGTAAAAACTACGCCCATACAAGAAAGATCAAAAATTTCTCTTCGAGCAAACACGGTTTCCCTCAGAAAATCCCCCTCGATATAACCAACTTTTCATTTTTCCAATACCCCGAAAGAAGAACCGTGAACGAACATCAGATACGAACGAAACGCAGTCATTATCACTACCTAAAAGGGAGAGACAATGGCAGTGTCGTGACAAGAGCGTGAAGCTCTTTCACCGTAACGCATCCTATTCCAATTTCGTCCGTATCTCATTATCGTTGATTCCGCAGATGCTATCGCAAAGAGAGAAAATGAGAGACAGGGCGAGGAGACAGGATCGACCGGCTTATGCAAACGGAATAAGATCGGGCAATACCTTCGGCGGCCTCTCCCTTCCTGTCCCTTTCCAGTCTCCCGTGAAACGTGTCCACGCATTTAATGCCGTTGCACACGCACGTGTCCTACGCGGCCGCATAGATCCTGGTCAGGCGGCGCGTTCATTTCCTGCTAATTAAATTAGTGTATCGGCCACTGTCCGGTGTCGTGCGCGACCCGTCCAACGAGCCCATCTCTCTTTCGCTCTATTCACAGAGGTAAAGCGCTCTTTCGCTCGCTCCAGCGAGTTTAACGACCCCTTTCGCCTCAACTTGCCTGCCTCCGCTGCCTCCATCTTCATCAGTCCTAGCCACCGATTCCCAGGAGCCTCGTATCGGACGCGACTGTTGTTCTCATTAGGATAAAACATTGCAGCCGAGCCGCTCACCGGATCAACCGGCGCACACCGGTGCGATAGTCGTCAACGTTTTGACGAACCGGGCACACCTTGTCAGACCTTTGCGTAGGCGGAATTCCAGGTGATCTCTTTGGACGTTCTGGTAATGGATGGTTTGTTGATGAGGCATGATAAGTGCTGATGGATTAGTCGTGTGGATAATTTTAGACACTTTTTAGGATGGTTATTGTGGGCTTTAGGAGGTTGGAATTTAGGTGAGTTCAGATGATTTGATTAATGCGGGGACAAAGAAAAAGGTACGTAAAAAAAGATATATGTGTACGATACTGCAACCAGGGAGACAGACTTTCATTCGTATATTTACAAAACGGTCGTTAAAAATTCCTGAAAATCCATTGATTCAATTATTATTTGTAATTTAATTACGAACAGATTATGTTAACTTTTGGAATTCTTTAGGAGCGGTTACAGTAAATTTTGCGAAAATTGATTTGATTGATGAACTTGAGCTTTGAAATCTTTTGTAAATTGTAAATTGTAGTAAGTTAGAATTCACGTGAGTGTCGATGAGCTGATTTAACCGTAGAATTATTAATGGATGAAGTATAAAGTTAGTATCAAATAAATTTGAGTGGAAGGTAAAGAAAGCTATATAGTACAAGGTGAAAGTTAAGCTTTTATATATATATAAATATTATATGAAAGACCATTTAAATCCTCACAAATGCAGTTTTAAATTTATAAAGTGTATTCGAACTATTCTGTAGTGTTAATGATGCTTGACAAGTCAAGATGATAAATTAGTCATGTGCCTAACGTTAGAAATAGGTTTGTAAGCTTGGAATTTAAATGATTCTTGAACTATTTGATAATGGATAGTTTATTAATGACGCTTGATAAGTGATACTGACGGATTAGTAATGTGGCTACCGTTAAGAATTTTTTAGGGGTGATTACCGTACGTTGGTAGATCGGTATGATCTTGGGTAATTCGACTAATGATATTTGATAAGTCGTGATGATGGATTACGTGACTAATGCTAGCGGTAAGTTTATAAGGTTGAGATTTAGGTGGTTTTTGATGACTCGATACGATATTTAGTTATTAATGACGCGCGATAAGCACACACAATATAATCGTGCTTTAATTGCGTAAACAGTTACAAGTATTTTTGTAAGATTGATAATTATAGTTTTGAAAATTTCGTGGTTTAAATGATATTGAATGATTTGGTTGACATTGTTGAGAATCGTGGATCTTAATCGCCGAAATAAATGTATACGAACACTTAGATTACACTTAGAATTGATATCAAATTAGTTTCAGATTTATTTAATATGTGATTTACAAGATCTTCGTCTTTACACGTTTGCACGCGTCTCAACATTCTCTTTGTCTCACCATCTTCTATACTACACTACCAATGGAACAGTTGCATTCATTTGTTTTACGAAACGCTGTGTACGCACATACTCCCACACATTCATACTCATATATGTATCACTACCACGCGGCTAATTTAGTGTAGCACACAAAATTACACATATCCCAATAGACATTTATTAACGATAAGTGATAACGATAGAGAATAATTAAGAATAGTTTTGTATAACGTGAATAATCGTAGAAAAAGATATATTATTTAAGTAATTAAATTTTAATATAACGTGTATAGTTCCCCTTTGGTTAATTGTCTGCAGATACTGAAGTCCTCGCACATAGAATAATTTCAAGTAAGCTTAGTAATGGATAAAAAAATTTTATAATGGAGTTTATAAAGACAGTAATGGATCTGAATGTCGATACCGACCGAGAACGTGGAGAAAAACATACGATAGTAAATATAAAATCGGAAACGAGCCGTTAATCGGATTACCGGATGTGTTAGGGCGACCACGTCGCTGCGCCGGAGGTCAGGAGTTCTGAGTAAAAGGCTTCGTTAGCGTGAAATGAAGCACACCAGGAAAGTTCGACAGCATTAGTTCTTCGTGGAATCACATCACCAGGGTGTTTAACCAAGAACGTGCGATCGATCGTTACATTTTCTTACGAACGACTAACATCTCCGTAATGAACACTTTGATAATCGGTCGATTGAACTGTTTACGAAGAAAATAATTCATTAATAATCACTTTCACTTAAGTTAATCCCTTGTGTTTTGAGATTTCTTTTAGGCTACCCACGTTAAAGTTTATTTGATAGTATTTATTTTATATGAACTCTATTTCTTTAAACGAAGTTGTAGCTTGTTGAATTTGCATATGTAGACGTGAATTCCTACTATATGAACGAAAGATCATAGATAACAGGAAGTTGTATGAACTGCTCGTCCTCCGATAGGTTGAATTAATCAATCAATCTTGGCTGATACAAAGATCACTGATCGTAAGATAGTATTCCTCCAACTTGAGTCTAATAATCTTCACTGTCATGAATTGAAAGGAAATTTGAAGACTATAGTCTATCGCAATTATTTATCAATACCGTAAAACAGGAGATTAAACAGTCGTCATTAAATTCTTCTTACAGAAACGTCTACCTAATCTTAATATTGTTTACACGAAAATTAATTCGTAAAACAAAATTTCCAACCAACGACGAGTACTCCAAGAGAACAAAATACATATTTGCAATACTATAAAGCAAAGGGTGAAACACTGACAATCAAATAATTTTGACAGAAACTTCAACCTAATCTCAATTCTGCCTACACAAAAATGTATTTCGTAAAACAAAATTTCCAACCAACGGCGGCTACTGCACAGGAACAAAATATCATCGCATACCGCGTTTCTTTTTATAATTTTAGCCATACTTGGAGCTCAATATTCGAGAAGCCAGTACCCGAAAAAGGAGAGCGATACTCCCATCCGCATTCCTACGCGGGCAACCATTCTTCAAAGCAACCGTACAACCATGAAACTCGGCGCACTATCATCAAGATAATTCCTCGGCCAGGCATCCGTGGAACGCATCGGCACAAAATGGACGAAAATGTTTTTTCGTCTGATCGCGAATCAGTCGGCCAGTTTTCAGACAGGTCCGCGGCCCCTAAGTGGAACGACGTTATCAGGGGTCATGATCGGCACGAATTAAATTTGCAGAGCACCACTGACAGCCCTGTTAGGAAGGGACATGAGTTCGTCGGCTACACCGGAAGTCGCCAAGTAGGGAAAACTTGGCGCACCGGCCGAATATAATGCGACGAGCCGGTGACAAGTATGGTAATGCGACGCGGGTACATACGTGCTTGGATTTCAACGTCTACGGGGCAAGTTGCATCGGACTAAAGTCTCCAAACGTCAGAATTTCCAAAAAACTTAATTGGATGATTGCTTACTTCGCTGTGAATGCGTCACGCACTCGTGTTCATAAATTGTTGCATAATTCCGACCAGGCCGTGTAAAACGGACGCGAGAACGCGACGTTTTTCAATCGACACGTGATCGGTAATAATCGACCCGTTGTAGCAACGCTTCTTTTGTCAACGTAATTACGCAGCGGCTTGTAAAGCAAATAGTTTCTGCAACTTATCTGCTTTTTTCTCTCCAGACGTCTGATTGTAAGGTGATTGGTAATTGTCAATTGGTAATTGGCTGCTTGGTTTTTGTTGGATGTTTTGCGTGTATGGAAGAAGACTAAAGTGTGATGAGCAACATATTTCTCGAATACGAATCTATTTTCGTACAAAATATTTACTTTGTGGAATCAGATTATTATTCATTAGAAGCGATGTTTTATTTTATATATCTTCAAAGGATTTGTATCACACGCGTTGGTTTTCAATCCCTTGAATACATATGCAATTTAAATATAAAATATTTTTACATCGATCAATATTGATTTATATTAAACCAGGGGTGTATACTTAGTTTCGTATATACATACATGCAACATACTTGATCTTATTACTAACGACAAACGTAACAGCCATCTCTATAAATTGAGAAATAAATTAGAATCGGCGTTTTTTAAAACTGTAGAATTTTCTATTGTCTATTTAATCTTCTTGCGATAAATGAACTCGTAGAAGTCATTGCTTTTTGAGAATTTGCCGTTAATCTGTATATAGCGAAAGGGAGAAATGAAGGAAAAGTGGAGTGGATCAGTTTGGCTTTTGAAGAAGTCACATTGCGTAATTGATGAACTTATTCAGTCGTTATTCGTGCCTTTATGATTTTGAATTTTATGAAAATGATAAAATTTATCGTCCAGTTGATCGGATTAAATCGCGAAGCAGTATGTAAAGTATCGCACAGTTCTTCTATTAAATCTGATATACATCAGGCTTTTCAGAGCCTCGAAAGCTATCGGATTAGGTCGAAGGATATAAAGTGTAATCCAACCGAGAAAGATTTAACTGGCTTTCATACCAATTACTATAATTCAACGCAATCGATATCTTATGCAACGAATAAAAATATTCTTCGTGGCATTAATGGGCGATACGAAATTAGACACAAATACCTATATGTATGTCGATAAATCTGCTGATTCCTGGTTTACAACTGGAGAACGTCGTCTAAACCTTCTTGTTGATCAAAAATTAAATATACATAAGACGTAACGTACGTACATATTCGCGTGATATTCACGCATCACCATACGAACACCGTGACGACTCCGTCGAATCGCAATGATACATTAATCACCCGCAACAATCTAATAAATTAACGGTGCGCGTAAACACCTTCGTGTCGTACAATTAATAAGAACGTTGTCCTTGCACACCTCAAACCTACCGTTATCCGCTAACGTTCAACGTTTCCAGCGCTATTAAACATAATTTACGACTTCAACTATCCGTTCTCCGCTTTAGAGAGAAAGGGAGAAAGGAAGGGAAAAAAGGCAACGCTAGAAGGAATAAAAGAAAAGAAAAAAAAAGAAGAAAGAATCACGAACAACACTTCTCTACGCATTTCTCGGTTTTAGATGATGATTTTTTTCTGGCAACTAATTATCGTCGAAGGTAAGTATTTATCGTGAGATTCCAAAGCGAATGCATAATTAGCATGACAATGAGTCAGATGCGAAGAAACCGTGTTTTACACGCACCGATAAAAGAAGTCGGAACGTTTGACGCCAAAGGATAGATCTAGCTTATCTCTGGATCCGTGTCGCTGGAATTCAAATAAATCTTTCACTTTTTCGCGATAAAACGTTTGGCCCGCGCACCCGCCCGACACCACTTGGATTTATTCTAATTCATAGAGACTCGTTGCCGCTAATGATATTCCGACCCACGCCTTGACACACGTTAATTACCTGCTCGTGACGCTCGTGAACAATGTAAAGCACAAATTGGCCGGCTAATATCGGCCACAGCCGTACACACGAATCAGCACGTGTCCGGCTCGTAGCACGAAAAAATCCAACAGCGTTCATTTCTAAGAGAAATTTGTTGGTTCGATGGTGTTTCACGATTTTTAACGTGTTTCGAATATCTGACGATATTAAGTCATTTTTGACGAATTACAGTCTACTTGCGTTGTCGATGGATGATAGGAGATATAGTGCAGAAGTTAAGTTAATCGGAACGTTTCTTAATCAGAAACTTCTATAATCCTGGTATTAAAATTCAGTATAGTCGAATTAGTTCTTGCAAATGTAAATATGATATTAACTCATCTTCTGCGATTAACAATAAGGTACAGTATTTCGAGTAACGAAAGTTATTGTTTTGGATAGTGCCAAGAAATTTTGTAACATTGATCGAATTTTTACGTAGATATATCATACAATATTTTTGACAATTAATTGATTCGAGTTATAATAGCAAAGAAAATTTCGAACAGAATCGCTGCTCTTGATGCTTTGCATCTTCGGATAATGAAATGATTATTAATCACAACTGTCAATTTAAATGTTTTACGTTCGAGTTCTCTGAGACTTAAGGTTGACATAACAGTTTAGAATTTCCTCCTGTCGTAGATAAATTTCTTTAATCGATTCTACTAATATTCTCGTGCCAGCCAATAGTCACAAAGTGCTCGTCCTAAACAAGCTTTCACACTTCCTCCTGCCATTCGTCGCAAACTCATTCGTCCAGATTGCCAGAAATTTATGACACAGAACAGCATTGAAAGCAGCGAGTAAGTCGTTAAAGCCCATCAGAACGCAGTTTGCCGCAAGATTTATAGGACTTCTGACTACTGCCCAACTGAAGAATACTACACTTTACGATAGATGAAAGAGAAAGACAATATCATTGCGAACACAGATGTTAGCTTTACTCGAAAAGAAAAAGAAAATGAGTGATTCCTTCTAACTGGAAATAATAATTAACTGAAAAACAGTCTTTCGCCAAACTTCATCGCGATTAGATATATCTCACAGCTGGCAAACTGGTAATGTAATAACGTCATCTGGTAATGACATCATATCGATTTGGTAAAAATTGTAATTTGCAAATATTTATAGAAGCGAATTTTAAATGTGAGACATTTATTAGGATGGAAAATTATGCTATAAAATTATGTTTCGATAAGAGCAACGTTACGATTCAAAATAGAGCTCCAATCCTTTTTTCCAAATAAAAATTTTTAATAAATTTGTAATAAAGGCAACAGACAAATGATATTTTATCGGAGACCATCGAAACCTAAAGACCATTAACTAAAGTACGAAGGAAAATCAATTTCTTCATAGTTAAATAATTAAGTATATAATCAATAACTTTTTATTCCAAACCAATTTCCTAAAAAATACACGTATTTTTCAATCGTATCATTCTCTTAGCAAACCAAAAGTATGTCTCGAGTTTTCGAAGTTTTAAGACTCGATCCTCAAAATTTTCAAGGTTACTATTCTAAATTACCATCTAAGCTCTAAAATGAAGCATTAGCTCTCTACAGGAACGTAACCAATTTCTTTCTTCTCCATCATTCCCAACGCAACTTACTCCCATTACCCGTTAATTCTTTTTCTCTCCCTTTCTCCTCCGATTTCTTTGCAACGTCGGCGATAATTTACATTTGCAAGTTCCAGATGCGTTTCATACGATCGTAATACGCATATACAAGATGTATATGGAAGCCGAGGGCTCTGGTCGATCGCCGGTTATTGATGGCTTCATCCGTAGCCTCTTGCTGCCACCAGGTGGTCAGATTCTGATCCGTTTCTAACGGACGAACCGGCGTATCGTTGGCAATCGAACATCAACGAGAGCGAAAAGGAGAACGAACGACTCTTTGAACGAATCGAACGAAAGAACAAGACGACAACAGAGAAACCACGATGGGGAGAGAGACCCCGTGGTTGGTTTTGGTTTACGGCGTGGCGATGTTTGACTAATGCTCCGCAATTTTGGCTTTTGTTGGTTCGCACGGGTCACCCGCTGCGATCAGCCAAATAGGAAAGAGGCTGGTTAACCAACCCTCGGCTCTCGGGCTCCTGCGAAGCCACCCTGATCGACGACCCGCTGAGAACGATATTTAGGAAGCGTCGATGATGTTAAGGGTACTGGTATCGATACGATTTTTACGCGTAATCGTCGAATCGATGGTTTTTTTTTTTTTTTTTTTTATTGGTTACCGACGTATAGCCAGTGCAAGAAACGTAGGAAAGTTATATAGTAAAATTGATCAAGAGTTTAATGTTATTATATCGCTGATATATCGGTCTTCTTCTTTTAGTATTCGTTTTAAGTATCGTTCGCTTATTGATCGTGGAATACGATTTAACTTATTCGAATTGTTAATTTATTGAACGTAATAGCTTTGTTTATTTGGAAATCTCCTCTCTTTTGATGTGTCATTTTATTTTTATTAAAAACAAATTATATCTTACGCTTGGTAATTCATTTCTACTTATAGAATAACTATAGAATTTCTGATTAAAGAACGAGGTTAAAGTAGAATCTGCTGTTACTTGAAATAAAACACAAGATAACGAAGGGAAATATTACCTTTTAGTTGTTACAGATTTTTTCATCGATTGATCAATGTAAATATATATGTAAGTAATGGAAATTAATTAACTGGAATTATTTCGTTTACAAAGTGCGTGTTTATAGTCATTTGGGAAAGTGCTTGTATACTTTGTGAAAGTTCTATGAAGCTTCTATGCGATGACTGTATGTTATTACACAAAAATATTCAGAGACTATATCATTCGTAATCTTCGCATGCTGACATCTTTTGCGCGAATATTATTAATCTACAAGAAAATCAAAATTGTTAAACCTGACTTGTCAGTAGAAACCGTCTGTCTTTGTATCGTCAAAAACTATGTCTAATTATACTCATTCGTGAATATGTATAATTCCAAGGAATCTGACGTAAGTCACGGTAATGAACACAGCGTTAAGACGATTACTTAAATGACATTCGTGATTGACTTTGTAATTGAATCTCCGGCTACATATATATTCGCGCAAATCGAATCGAAGAGATCTAATACGTATTTGGCAAGTTACATATCCGGTCTACGTATCCTGAGAATTTAATCTACTGCAACAGGTACTCGCCGTGTTACATATCCTAAAGATCTAGTCCAGGCTTATGCAAACTAAATTATATCCTACGTATTCACTGATTGCTTTCTATAATTTTTAACGCAATAGAAGTTAAAAGATAAGCTTCATATATCTAACAACAGTCTACTGTAACGATCATTTTGGTTTCTTTGCTTTCTTATAATTTTTTATTTAAATCAACGTTTCTTTATTACAAAGAACAAATAATTCTTACAAAAAAAAAAAGGAAAAAAAAATATCGAAATCCTCGATTCAATAGAAACGTGATAAATTTCTGATGAAAAATTCGAAGAGATTAGTATGTACATTTCTAACAAAGTATCCAACAAAAGGGGTGGAAACTAAGGAATCTTTAATTTTCTTGTCAGACGTACGATCGAACCAATGAATTATAAATAATCTCAACTTCCGTCTATGATATCCAGATGAATAGACATACAAATTCATGTGGAGACAAAGTTGTGGCGCCACAGTAAGAAAATATTCATTAGCTACCCTCATCTTTAACCTGCATAAATTTCATAAGATAGAGACAACAGAAACGTGACGAAACTTTTTATTGAGTTTTTCCTTCTTTGTAATTATAATTCAATGCCGACAGTGAGAAGGAAACGCCTCTTTACTAAGAAGATTTACATTATCACAATACATTTTGTTACCTTTTCATAATTTTTAATACTTTTAATATCAATAAATTCATCCTTATTAAATCTAACCCTACTTTAGTCGTAGAAAACTACCGACAGATACCTTAATATTGAAAAGTTGTGGGTAAACTGTACGCATACTATGAAAAATGAGAGATACGAAAATAAACGTTGTTTCTTAAAACAAGTATCCGTCTGACAGGAAAGAATTATGAGCGACGATTAATCACAATTTTGCAACGCGTGGAATATGTTAATTCTTTCAAGAACAAAGGCCGAGCAATATTTGAACGCCGCTGGTACAACATATGATTGAACTTAATTTTCCATCATCACGACACATGTACTTTGTATCTTCAATAATCAACAAAGATTATCTTATTACTTTTTCTATAAAAGTATCTAACGATTCTGCAAAAATTTTATTCAAATTTCACAACATGATTTAAATAAACGCAGTTCTCCAATACAATCACAGATACGTCTACATCGATTATATCGATGAATTATTTGTTAAAGAAAAAGTTGAAAAATACAGACATATAATGAATAACGTATACATAAATATAAAACAGAAATTAAACATTCTATATCATCCTTTTTTTTCCAGGAAAAAGAAACTCGTACAAAAATCATTTCTATTATAAGCTGTTCGATTATACGAGATAGACGTAGCACGAACTTCGCGCTATTGTAGTCGGAAGAATAAAATAATATTCCTCGCTGTCTTCATCCATCCTAGCTATCCCATAGCACAGACCATAACACGGTCCAAAACGCAATCGCGACGAAGTCAGAGAAGCGTGACGATCGGGCATGCCTTCCTCGATCGTTAAAAGGGAAACATACAAGAATCGGATGAGACGATGGAAAAAGGGAGGCTCGCTTCGGAGAGAAACGAAGAAAGACGGGGAGCGGACAATCACCGGATGCCGGAGGGCCGCGCGAACGCGAGCGCAGGTGTGCCTTCGCTTATACGGCGAGCGCAACGACAGCGGTATTAACGTGCCGCTATATCGATATCGTTATAATATGCAAATTAGCTCGTACGCTCATACAGGTATACGAAGAAGCAAAGAGATCTATGGATGGAGTTAAGAGGAACACGTGTTATTCTGGCCTCGAGGAGGCACCCGAAAAAGGAGATCATCGATCGCGATCCGTTCGACACACCGTGACTTCTCTTTTCAATCGAAGATCTCTATTCCACGCGTAAAAGGCTCTCGCGTTATTTTCCTCCGCGTGCCGCTTGAAAGTTGTCTTCATCACTGCGAGCCTCGTTCGGCACGCGACGCGTGTTTCTCGCGTGCGTGATTCCATTCCAGAAACTCCACGATGGAAATGAACACTGCTGATGTTGGAAGAAAAGTCGAAATTTGCTGAATATACATACTGTACACTGAGTGAGTAACTGGTCAATGAATTAGCATCATTTGCAATTTGCGATACCTTTTTGGTTTTTTAATAATTTTTTTAATCGCTTGAGGAGAGTCTAATAGAATTAGCTTCTTAATAAGCTGAGATTCTTTTCTTTAAATTTACGAAAAATGTGCTATCTAATATATTATCTCTTAGGATAGTGTTAGTGAAAGAATTTATACGTATTTATGTCCTACCATAAAATATAGTTAAATAAACTACCAAGAGGTGAATGCATGGAGTCTACTTGCGAATATAAAAATTAGATATTTCTAGTTAAATAATGAGGTACACCTGTTATATGTTCGATCTATGCTTTGGGTTGTTCGAAAAGTTCCTAACCTTTTCGACGATTTCTGACAATAAGTTCCGATTAGAGGAGAAATTATTTATTGCGAATTTTTATTAGATAATGAAACGGTGATTTCTGTTTAGAAAAATGTTATTCCTAGTTGGATGCTTGAGTACATTGAGAACGTATTAAGTACGTACGGATATATGGAGATAGAAGTTGTTAGAGAATATAACCGCGAGAGAAATCACATACATATGTTATTAAAAAATGAAAAGTATATAATATCGAAGGAAATTGAAATATTAAAATCTCAGACATAACACGATTTTATTACGAAGGTCCTTTAAAGGAATTTTTTTGTACAAATGGAAAAAAGATATAATTAAACAGAAACTTGAAGATTGAGAGATAAAATTGGAATATTAGACTTGTGTTATGAATATCCTTTGAAAGAATTCCTTCTATAAAACGAGGAAAATAAGGAGTATAGTGTTGTAGAAGAACTTCAATATTGGAAACTGAGCTATAAAACAAGAATCCTGAACTTTTATTATGAAGTTCTTTTGGACGAACTTTTTGTACAAAATGAGAAAGGGTGTAATATTCGAAAGGAATGTTTGGAACTGATCCATTAAACAAGAATCTTGAAAATATATTGTGAAGTTCTTCGCAAAGAATCTTCTGCATAAAAGAATATTATAAAAGAATATACCTTTGTATAAAACACGAAAATATTAAATTGGTCTTTACATTGATCACGCAGAATGCTCTTTCTAAACTAACGAGAAAAATGTTACACATTCCGATACAAAATTCTTACCGAGTCAAACTCCAGGTTACTCGGCCCCGCTTTTATCATCGACAAAATCTAATCGATACATCGTACAGTATAATCGCATGCAACCAGACATTAATCATCAACCCTGCTCATTAAGATGAGAAAAAAATCTCATATATAACAACGGCACGAAGCAAACTCCACTAATCTTACTTCAGCGTGTTCATTCACGACACGTCAGCTTCGAAATGCCACATATTCCTCGCACGAATTCCCGAAGAACAGCTTTCTAAGCGGTCGTGGAAAAAAGGATCACGCCGCAACCGTGACTCGTTAACATCATTACTCGTACTATTCTCTGTTCAAAATCTAGAGTTGTATCTTCGAAACGAACGACTCCGTAGCCGAGCAAACAAGTGATCTCAGGCAAACGTACACAGTATCCACGAGCTTGGTGTACGTGGCAGCGTACTCTCGCTCCCACGGTATCTATATTTTCAATCGTTATCTTAATGTTCGTTAAACGTCCAGTTACTGGTGCCAGGGGTGCGCAAGAGAGGAACAGAATTACAATAGGCAGCCAGACACAAGTCCAGAGGCTGCTGCTAACAACTCGCGCGAGACTCGCTCCCACCGACGCGATGCGAGGCTGCGCGCTTGATATTTAAAAGAAACTGAACGCGCGGTCCGTTCTGGTTAGCCGAGGCACCTGGATATAGCAGATCATCGATCGCGATATCGTTGTTCAACCTCCTTCGAATCGAATACCTCTTTATTTACCGTCGATAGATCACACGCTTCCAATTCGCGGCTTGTAGCTCATAATTCAACAGAATCGTTACAGCATATTTAATAATACCCGAGTCTTAGCGAGAAGCAAGGGGGAAGGAAAAGGACGAAGATGAATTTCTGCCTTCTGGCGGATCGACGCCACGTGGCCGCTTTCCAAGAATCTTGTCACCTGGTCTTCATGATATCGGCGTTCAATTAACGGTTCAGCGTGAGAACAAGACCGTCTTTTAATATTCTGATTTTCATAATCGAATATGCATCTCTATGGGATTGTATCGTCGGATTACTCAAAAGATCGGCTTGAAATGGAAAATATAAATTACTCAGTCGTTTAAATAATGTAATTTTTTTTAATTTCATTGGCAGATTTTTGGTTTTGGGAGTCTTTAAAACGATATCACTTGGGTAGAGAACTTGGAAGAGTTAAAGAAATAATTTAAAAGAATCAAAGTGTCAAAATTCGGTGCTATCGTTATTTTTCTAGGATTACGTATCCTAATGTCATGTTCAGATTTTATTGAAAAAGTCTGTCAAAAATTTCTCTATCAAACGTATCGATAAAGTATTATCGTTAAAGTGTCGTATGATATAGAATTTCAAGTGCAACAAAAGACGCGCAGGTCCGATAGATGTGCAAATTAGGATTCGAAGTTGGTATATACCTTCTGCTCGACGCATGACTATTCTATTAATCCGGGTGCTAGACCATCTGCATATTATCGCTAATTCTGTGGCTGCCGTTGCCATTAGAGAGTTTCCATCGTTATTACAAAATCGCAGTTTCCTGTGAGTTCCATAGCTAACCACCGCTCCATTCGAATAGATCGCCTTTCCTAATAAATGTTTCCGTGTCTGGGATACGTATCTGATAGACAGTCTTAGTGACGGCTCTACTAATAAGTCCTAAGTGAAACAGACATCGTTCCTTTCAATATCGCCTCTCTGTTTCTTCCATCTCAACGACTCCTACCGAAATAAATGAATCTTCTAATTTTTTAAACAAAGAAACATGAAAAGTATGAAAGTAAATGTTTCCTCGGTCCTAGCGTTCCAAAATAAATATCATTTTTTTTCTAGAAGATAATACGTTTGCACTATACGTAAGCTTGTATCAAGATATAGCGCTTTAAAGCTTAAAATGTTCCCAACGTGTATCTACCTAATATAAAAAGAATTCATTTGTCACAATGCGAAGGTGAAATTTGGCTTTAATACTCTGAACATTTCGATACCTAAATCTTTAGTTAACTTCTCCATAATTTACACAGAAGAATTAGTTTCGGTTGACATATTCATCGCTGTGTGTGATCGAATTTTTATTACAGTAGATTCCATTTATAGCGGCTATATAAAATAAATTTAATACACAATCTATTTTTATATCACGAAACTTCGTGAATTATTATTTATGAATTACGAAGTGCGAGTTATTATAGCCTGGTCACATTTTTTTCAAAATTTCATCATTTCTAATTTGTATCCTAATTTCAACCACCTTAATATCGCATGTTGCTTCAGAATTGAATCCATCTCGATCAACCACTAATCATCCTATCCTTACCACTGACGAATTTTTAAAACCTCTCTACTGCAGCCCATCAAACACCTGCGCTACGTATCATTATTTCATACGCAAAGTATACTATCCACGTCCCCTGAGAGACGCATTTCCAGCTTGGCACGATCGAAATGCCTTCGATCTACGAGACAGCGAAATTGCTGGGATTCGACGATCGCGATTGCCTTGTCGCCTATACATACTTTGTCGGCAGGTCGACCTTTGCTCGACATCGTGATAAATATATTAAATCGAGGCGAGTTCGTGAGCGACGATGACTCAGTTGGTTCGCGGCCGATTGTCGAGCAGCGTGGTTGCTTACTTTTCTGCCTTCTTTTCCTTCTTCGCCACGCTCGCGAAGAAAACCCCTTGGCCGCCGACCGATCGGTCAGCTAACATACATTTGCTTTCAAGCAACGCGTGTTGTTTCTGGCCGGCAATCGTGATTCATCTGGTCGCTACTAATCGACTTCCGTTAAATCAAACGTCCCTCTGTGCGCGATTCAGCCGCGCAATTGGCCAATACCTGACCGACACACGCGGCTGCACGCTCGTATCTCGCTGAATGGAAAAGGCCGCTTTGTCTACCTATGGTTTCAAGACCGAGTCATATTCGCCGCTTATCGGTCTTCTTTCGCTTGCACGTACGTAGTTTTCTTAGTTATCCCGTTTCCAGTGCAACTGTAGATGAATCGTTTCATTCGGTTTTTCTAATATTTTAATGCTACGCGTATAACTGCAACAATGGAAATAGCTATATTTCTTTTAAATCTGTTATTGTAACGTTACATTCTTCGCTGTTAGCGCAACGATGCATGAGAGTTTTGTCTTTCATCATTTTTTATACATTTCATATTGGTCACGTAGAAATACATCTTTTCCATATTAAAATTCTATGTATTATACGTTTAAATGTACATTATTTATATTATACATATGTACCATATATACAGCTACAAGTAGGTATATCATATTATATATACTTTCTGTATAAAATTCTTCTACTTTTTGTAGTTACGTTATATACAGTTACATTATATTATATAATTATATAAAATTGCAGCGTTTCGAATTTTACGCGTAAACAGCGGTAGAAGGTTCCGATTTTTTTTTGCAAAGAAAATATTTTATTTTTAAACTGAATATAGTTTTGGATACCTTCAAGATAACGGAAGAATAACAGGAGTATAAGAGGATATGCTACATATACATTTATACATCATTAAGAACATGTTGAAAGCAGGTACAGAAGTTGGGTTCCTTTCGATGTATAAAGTCTGTCAATTAAAACTCAGGATAAACATTACTTCCGCAAACAGACTCGAATCTCATTTAGGCTCATCATATCAATACCAATTTGTCATACCTTCATCACTCGCTAAATAGCACGTATCGTTAATTCGAACATCAAATTTTAGACACGCGAATATTCCTGCACTAACGATGAAGCAATATCTCTTGAAATATGCATATGACAACTAATCAAAAATTCCACTGTCAAAAATTACTTTTCAATTTACATATTACGATTAGCAACACGTAAAAGATGTGCATAAGTATATATACTGACATCAACAGCTCATACATATTCATCTATTATCCTACTACGAACAGTGATATTTTAGTTTTATTTCCTCCAATTAATCCGTGTTCTTCCTAGAAATTAATTAAACCAAAGTCTGAGTTCAAGAATTCAAACCCAAAAGCTAAAAGGGAAAAAACCAAGCGAACGAGTCAACAGTCGGGAGAAGAGTACAGAGATTTGTCGACGTGTTACCCGAGCGTCTCGTTCCATCAGCGTTTTTAAATAATTGAACCGGCCAGGGAAGATGGTGGCGCGATGCATTTGCATACTGCGGCCCGGTCGAAGCTGACCGTGCGCGGCCTCTGTTAATTAATTAATACTAATTAATCACGGATGACGATGGATCGACGATAAAGCGAACGTCGCAGAACATGCGCGAGCACAGTGTCGCGGGGCCAGATTCTTCTCGTCCCTCTCCCATTGCCATTCCTTTTTGCCCTCCTTTATTCCCTTTTCCTTTCTTTTCACCAATGGACTGCGCAAACCTAATTACTCGGCCGTCGTCCCATCGCGACGCCCGTGTGGCGAGGCGGGACGAGGCCGAGCAGAGTGAAAGACGACCAGTCGAGAAACGTTCGAATGACTAATTACCCTCGAATCCATAGCGGTGGAACAACGTTTTCGAATGCTCGTTTACGAATGCGGTAATACCTGCTTCCGTTGCCTCTGTGTTACACCAACATACACACACTTGGGTGCACGTGGAAATTTCGTTCGTTTGTTGCACCGTATAAACGTACAGGTGTACGAGAATGAGCTTTCGAGACGACGCCTCGCCACTAATTAGCGGCACCAATTAACCAACAGCTCGCTCTTGCATCCCTTCGAGAGCTTCTCTCTGTCTTTTTCGTCCTCGTCTCTCGTGCCCTCTCGTGTCTATCTCTCTTCGAATAATTCGGTAGTGGCGGTTCGGTCTCGTGCGCGCTTTTCCACCCGTTTTATCTATCGATCTTCGTGACTCGACTAGGGCCACTCGTTTTTTCACCACCCCATTCGCCGGCCATTTTCATTTTGCCGATTTTCATTTTCACCTTCCTACATTAAAACCGAAATGAAAGAGATCGCGCTATTTTCCAACGTTTTCCCGGCCCCAACCGTTTCTTTGTTCCACGCGCGTGCTCTTCAACGGGATGCCTATCGCCACGTGGTAATACGTTTCACCGTGAGCGTACCCCCTCGACGAGCTATTTTTTCCTACGCTTTTCTTCTCTCCTGGTATGTTTTGTCGTTGCCTCGTTGTGGACG
Organism: Bombus affinis; assembly: GCF_024516045.1. Taxonomy (NCBI): domain Eukaryota; kingdom Metazoa; phylum Arthropoda; class Insecta; order Hymenoptera; family Apidae; genus Bombus; species Bombus affinis. Next base: position 3,994,023 of record NC_066344.1, on the reverse strand, counting down.
AGCGAGTTCGAATCACGAGGAACACGTGTACAGGAACAATTTGTTCGCGTTGATAGCGGAGGGGGATACATCGCGTGATTTTTAATGAAAGATACAAATTAACCGGCATGTCGCTGTGGTTTTAAGATGCTTCTAATGTTTGATTGTTTATTTATGTTTCGTATGTAGAATTTTAGTAAATGTTATCTCTGGGAAACAATTAATTCGACGATGGTGTGAGAAATGTTCGATATTTTAGTAATTATTTATTTGTAATCAGAGAATAGGTTTCTTCGTCGATCTTTAATATCGCGATGAACATAATTTATTTATAGGATATTCTTTTTTTTCAATTATATTACATCTAGTCCTGTCTTAGTGCGACATTCTTAATAAATATACCTTCCTGACTTAACATTACACGTTCGTATACCGTAACATTCAATAATAAAAACAGATTGTCTGTCACATAAAGAGCGACATAAATAAATGGAAAACACTCACGGTCGAGCATACGGAGCATCGAGAAAAAGTTGCGGGGCATAAAACTGCATAATACTCTTCAATCTCCACAAATCAACTCTGTCAGAGTGAGAAATCGTCATTTTTGGTCCCCTTTACCGAGCATTACGCATCCCCATAACCCTGTGAACCCCATTCTTCAAACATTCTGCATAATCTTCGATCGCAAAACCTCGACTCATCTCTAAGCCAAGTCTCGATAAACCAAAATACATAAAATTCGTCCAAAAGACCAGACAGGAGCGAAAATGAAAAGAAAACGTAAGAAAGGTTTGCAAAAAGAAGAAAGCGAGGCGAGAAATGCAAAGATCGACTGTGAACCGAACGAAAACGTCGTGCAAACGCTGAACTATATGTCTGAATTCCGACAAAATTTCAACCTATCTCCAAGCTAAATCTCAAAATACCAAACAAAAGAAAAGAAGCTAAAAATAGAAGAAAAAAAAATTAGAAGAAGAAGGAGGAAACGAAAGTCACGGGAAGGCAGCTGCCAATGGAGCAAAAAGGTCTTGAGGCGCAGCCTTTAAAAATTTTAACCTACTTCCAGATTAAGTCTCAACATACCCAAATACTTGGAATTCACGGCGAAAGGTCAAACGAGTACGAAAATAAGAGAAACAGGAGAAAAAGAAGGAAGCAGGAGTCATGAAGAATGCAAAAGTCAAAGGGGCAGCTGCAAGCCGAGTGAAAACGTCGTGAAAACCAGAAGGCGTTCCGCGGACGCATTTAAACGTAATTTCCATGAAGCCTGCTCCGTATAATTACGCCATTAGGACCTCTTTAGAGTCCATTTAAAGTCATAATCACTCAACAAGTCGGCCCCGTAGCGGCGTGCTTTCTCGCAGCGATTTTACCGTGGGCCCTCGCTCTTCTTCTTCTTCTTCTTCTTCTTCTTCGTCCTCGTCTACCTTCTCATCTTCTTTCGCTTCTTCGTGTTCGTCCCGTTCTGGTGCTTGGTTTCTCGTTGGTTTCTCTACTCGACGAGGAACGGAGACAACGTTGCCAGAAATCTTCGTACGATAATAGGACTGGCGTAAATCATCGGACAATGGCAGAGTAGGCAGCGAAGGTATCCCTTTTCCTCGTCCCTTTATCCTGTCGTTCGGAGTTGCGCGAATGCTCGCATAAACACGCGATATAAATCAAACGCTAGGGTATCACGGGATACCGCTACGCTGCGAAATGATTCCGCCCAAGGCTCTTCCGTTTTCCTCTTACTTGGTACCATCGAAAATAGAAATTGTCGTTTTTTGCAGCGTGCGTTAACCCTTTGCGATTCAGTCCACCCCTCCGTGGAAATTTGGTTGTTGGAGAAATTTTAACAGCGTTGTCTCTTAATCGGAATATTTAATAATTATGACATTAAGAATTTAAGGAGGCAGTATCGCGACGTACAGCGATTGTAAATTGTTGTTAAACTAGAATTAAACTGTTCCAGTTGTGTATCGTGAAAAAATATATGGATCGGCAAAAACGAATAAATAGATGATAGAAATAAATTAATAGAATTGATAGACAAGTCAATTTTAGTTGGGTTGCTCTAGTCCTCGTAGATATAAGTATAATGTAACTTAGTTTTAATCGAAATAAAAGGACACATTAAAAGATAGGAGCTTCCGAAATAAAGAAATTCAACAGAGCAGAGAGTAAGTTGAGATGTATATGCACATTTCATTTAATTATTTTCGTTAATGTAAAAATGACGTTTCTTGTTTTTCTAAAGTTCCTGAACTATCTTATCCTAACTCATACAACGTCGAATACGATCTAGAAATCCCCGCCCCTTTCTCTAAATATCAGAATTGATAATTAAACGCTTACACCAATTTTCCAATCGTATATTAGTTGCTAAAAATCAGTTTCATTGTACTATTCGTTAATTGCAAATTCTGGTAATGTCACGATCAAATTACGTTCTGTAATAAATAATCAAAGGTTCGAATACTTTTTAGCAGTAGAGTACATATATATTTGTCAAACACGAATGATTTCGCGTTGATTTCACCTATCGGGCAATAAATTAACACGTAATCACGATGAGCGAAGATTACGGGGCTCACGGGACTTCTAAGGTCGAGGGATACACGGAAAATCAGTGAAGGCTGGCCCAAAAGGTTAATTGAGGTAAAGAATCGCTAGTATCGCAATTACCGTCGACTTTCAGCCGTTCTCTTTCCCGATTTTTCCATCGAGAGTTTTACCTTGAACGGGACTCGAGAAAGACCACGACCGTGAACTAACCGAGCTTTCTCTCCTTTTTCCCTGTATTACGACGACAACGAGTAAGAGGATCTACGGCGTAGGATCTAGGAAGATTTCGTCTAATTCGTGCGTCTGGACGATTTAATATCATTGAAGTTATTTTCGTAATTTTTGTAAATATCTAAGATACAATTTATCTTAATTTACTAATGTATAATTTGTCAATATGTGTACGTAAAAATTGTAGATACGAGAAAGTAAGACGCGTATTCAGGTGAGAAAAGAAAGTGAAATATTCGTAGAAGTAATATAAATTCAGTTTCAAATGTGTAAATAGGTTGTAGTAATTCTTGCATCTCATTATGATTCCATGATGATTTCAGAATTTGAAAGGACTAACTTTTCTCTACTAATTAGCTGCCAATTTTTTTGATGACAGTTTGCAAGACAAAATTAAATGCGAAAGAAACAAAATTACTATTTCACGTGACTGTTGCGAGACGTCGACTATACTTTTACATTCGATTATTAGATAATCAGCTTTAGCAATTTTCACTCATATATCTTAGTAATCTAAAATGTCCAACATACCTAATCACATATTTAAGATATTAAAATAAATTCTTTAATCGTGAATAACCAAGTTGCTTACAGCGGTTAAATCTAAAGGCGCAGTCCTCGCCGTATTCTACGACCTATCTTCGTATCTTTAAAATCTTTGAAATAACAGCTTATAAGAATGTCTATAAATAAACAGACGATATAAATCATAAAATTATATTGTCCACCATTTTCCAATATTATTACATGAAATTCCATAATCATAAAAATTACCCTTTCGCGAATGAAAAATATAGAAAGAAAAAAAGCCAATTATACGATGTATAACTATATAATTTTATGCCAATTTTTAAAGTAGTATATACAATTATTACGTACGATAGGATTGCGAAAGCACATCCTCGTATCGCGAATCCGGTTAAATCTCGATGACCAAATGAGATAGAGTAACAGAAAACACACGTACATATATGCGATGGTCTGTCTAATGGTAAAGCAACGTCCTTCGCATAACTCCGTGATCATCGCGGATAGTGATGGATCACTAGCGATGCACGGACGCGGGTCACGGTTCGTTACGATTTCTCGCGGCATTTTCTGCCAGAAGGGGCCAGCGAGAAGGTAGAAAATATAATTAGCTGGAGAAAGAGGGAGAAACATTTGAATGATTCAATGCATAATGCGATTCGATCGCGTTGACTCTCTCGGCTGGCACGTATATATCTTCTTAATGTCACCGTGACGTAAACCCGTTGTGTTTTCAATGCATTCGTTTCACACGATTGTTCGTGGAAGTCTCGTAATTAGATAGGAAACCTTGCTAGCAGATCTCTCACGGTTATCGAAAACGGCTTTCGACACCGAACGATCGAGATTCGAACGAAACAGGAAACATGGAAATCAGAAATTAGCCACGTCGTTGTCGAGATCTCGGATTAGGATCGTTTGATGAAAATGTTATGGATATGTGAGTGGGAAGTACGCTGTTTCTTTTTCTTTTATAAATATAGTCTTGTAAATGGGGAACTATTATTCTGCGATATCAATCAGCCTTCTGAGTATCGTTGCTTGGTGTTTTCCTATGAGTTTAGGTATTAACAGTAAAAGTTGAAAATTGTGAAATAAAAGAGCAGTGAAAATTAGACGACGAAAGAGAGATAGAGTATCGATACTTAGAACATTCTAATTTTAATGTACGGCGAATTTGCAGATTTGAAAATGAAGAAATTTGACAGAAAATTGAAATCTTCGCAATTTGGAAATTGAAACGTGGAAAGTTCGAAAATTTGGAGAGTCGGAAGTTTGGAAGTTTGAAAAATTGAAACCTCGAAACTTGGAAAATTGATGGGTTAAAGAGTGAAAAATTCGGATATTACGACTTTGTTCGCGGGTAAAATTTGTCGTATTACTACGTATAATGCTTCATATTCACATTTAAAATCACAATCATTTTTTAAACGACCAATTTCACGACATATTTCAAGCTTACGATTTTCAGAAAAACGTAATTAATTATTTCGCAGAAAGCAATAACCGTAATTATCGTTTGAACGTATTGAACGTATCTGCGCGATGTGTGTACAATTGAAAAATGTTAATGGTATGGTAATGGTAAACGAAAATGGTTTTTGCAAACGCGGTTTCCCCTGTTACCGTTGAATTTTTCATGTAATAGTGCGAAATAATTCCTCAAAATGATGCAATGGAATAGCGCCGAAGGCACGCGTGTCTCGTGAATTGGAAGCCATTCGTTTTCGAACGGTCGACGAAAAATTTTAATTGAAATTTGCCTGAGGAAAATTTGCAAATGACCAAATAATGAGTCTGTCAATCGCGGCTTTGCTTTTTTGAACAGACAGACAAATAACATGGATATTAAATTATTCGGCCATAATATAATGTAGTTTTTAAAAAATAATTTTCATTTGTATCTTCATTTCTTTGATGAAATCCTTTATTTCTACCTCGAATGATGTATTGTTATAATAAAGCGTCGGAATTTATTATAAATAAAATAATATTGTGATCATAGTATTTACACAATTCTTTTTTCGTATTTACACTATCCGCAAGTAATATTAATTAATTTATTATTATTGCGACAACACATTGTTATTGCAAAGCATTGGAATTTATTTATTAAATAAAATTATATTACTTGCGATTATAATATTTGTATAATTCTTGTTTTATATTTTTACCATCCATTAACGATATTGATTAATTTATTTCTGTCATGCTACTGCTTTTCTCTCTTCTGTTTTGTTTCAAATTAACTGCACAACAGAAGAATATTTACTACGTTCAATAAATTTCTTCGAGCGAATAGATCATGATGGATCGGTTGGTTTACCTATTTGTTCATAAAAGAATACGACGAATGCAGAAAGGCAGTAAATTTTCGATAAGACATACATATAAATAATCAAATATCATGGACCTCGCCCACGTAACGAGAATTTTATCAGATATCCATGTATTGTACTCTCGTAACGATAATAATCTCTCATGGACAGAAGATGCATCGAATGTTGCATGCATTCATTATTCATTTCCGCTGGGAAGGCCGGGCGTTTGATTTGGAATTAATCGAACGGTGTATTCACAGTTCGGAAATTATTTTGATTTAATCAAACTTGCTTGATTTATTCATAGACGATTGAACGTTTCGCACGCGGGCAGTTGAATTCAATTTTCTTCTAGCTTGGTGATTATGTGGAAATTTAGGATCCCGGTTAAATTACTGGCGTAATTATCGATCGTAAATGTTTTTTAAATTAAAAGTAAATTTTACAGTTCCAAACGTTTATCAACATGAAAATCGTGAAAATAGAAATCGTAAGAATAAATTAATTACTCATGAATGACGTTTGTGCGTCGCGCAATTTGCGTGACAATTTTGTTTGATATGTTACATTAAATTCTTAAAACATTTATGATCTACAACTATTCTTATTATGTCAATTCCTTACTGCAATTTTATTTTTTTTTAAATTTTTTAAAAAATTATTTGTCATTATTACAATCTTCTATAGTATTGATGTATCACCAATTACCAACACTTTGACAAAATTATGCTGCACAAAATAACCATGCCATGACGCAATCGCTTGGACGACAAATATGAAAAATCTATAAATCTTTAAAAATAAATCTTTTAACCATACAACATACCTTATAGAGAATTAATAAACGATGGACCGTGTAACACTTAATCGTTAAGCTCATCAAGTTCCACGAATACGCCTCGAACAACAAACAGAATACTTTTCATTGAGAAAAGTTCTTGAGAAAGGAATCCGTACGCTGATTCTCGATGAAGATGGCAAATCTACGATGAGATGTATGATAATCAGGGATCATACGGCAGCATAGCGTCTATACAGCCGTGGATCTTATCTGATGTCTCGTATTGTGTTCCAACAGCGGTGATAACCTTTCGCGAGCGTACACGCGTGTCTATTGTTTATTTTTCGCGGGAGGGCCGATTCATAACGTGGAGTAATAAAGTCCTTGCCCCTTATCTGATAGCCAGAGTCGCTGCCGCGGCGATCGTTTCATTGTTTGCGTTTCACCAAACGAAATATCCTGTACCGGTGGCATTGTAGTCTCCTTACGTGCCGTTTTCCACGCTGGGACACCTTTTAGTTTCATATTTCAACTATAGTTCATTACAAATTCATAATGTGCCAAACTTTATCATATACAGGATATTTCTGAAAGAATGGAACCTACATTCTACATGAAAACGTAAGTCGAAAACGTATGATGATTGTTGAGAATTTTGGATCTTGGTAGCCGAAATAATGGTATAGGAACACTAAATTTACACTTAGAATTTATATTAGAATAGTTATACATTTATTTGATAAGCGATTTCAAAGATATTCATCGATACACACTTCTCAGCACTGCGTCTCAGCACTTTCTTCCATACCCGACTGTTAACCGACTGAACATTTTACATTCATTTGTTTTCGAGACGCACACATACTTCCACACAGTGATATTCACATACTATTAGTATTACTACTACGCAGCTAACCTAGTCTAGCACATAAAATTATACATATCTCAATAATGATATTTTTGCGTACGAAGTTTCATTTTTAGATAAAAACTGAAGGCTCATATTTATACATATTTGCATGTGCATTTGTATTTGTACACGCTACTGTAATTCATAAATCACGCTATTCAATTGGGTGAATTTAGAGAATTTTTATGGTGCATTAGACAGTCACCGTAATTATATTAGTTCAGCGATTGAAGATGATTCTCGATGGAAAGTTTCAAGAGATATTTTGAGGACTTGATAAAAATTAGAGATTGGAAGAGTAGATGCGGTGAAACTACAAAGCAACGATACCTCTGCTTAAGAAATGGAATATAAATAGCGACTCACAATCAATCATTCGGAAGGTAGAAAGCAGGATATTTCTAGAGTACAGTCATTTAAATGGTACTACGTTAAAGTACCAATATTCTTAGTAGATTATAATAAATATTTGTTCACCGTGAGCTTCAGACTCAACATCGATGGATTTTAACTTACGAATCCGTGTTATGTGTTTTGTGTACCGCAAGAAGAACACAAGCTCAAGGATAAAATCCTTCTTCCATTCGAACACATAAAAAGAGGAAATACTGTAGAAAAAGTCCATAGGACACGATCACGTTGGCAAAGAAAATTGGGGTTATTCTCAGTTATTTTTACACTAATTCCTTTAACGATTTTTCTTTTAATAAAAAAAGTTGTTGAGTAAAAAATACTTTAATAATTTAACGTATCTGAATAGCGATACCAGCATCGCGATAATACGTCAGACAGAAAATGAGATCACGTACTTTACTTGAAAATAAAGTTTCACACTCTCTACATCCATTTTCGATTTATTTTTTCGTGTAGCTTTTCTTCCTTTCGCGTTGCACCATTACTTTGGAAACATCCAAAGGAAACGATTTTGAAAAAGTCACTGAACCGATCGTCGTTAGGTTGTAATTACGAGCAACGATACGTGGTAATTGCTGCAGTCGTAACATTTACCACGAAGAACTGTGTTGCAAGGCTGCTGCCACTTGAACTCGTTAATCGGCGTCATTACAAGTGCCGATGGCAGTTAAAGATTATCGAAGCTTCCGGATATAAGATGCAATGGGAACGTATAGGAATTGGATCGGTTACCAGGTGGAGGTGTGTACGTTACTTAATATGAACTGGAAGAGAAAATTGTTATTTAAAACTGTGGTTGAACAGATGTGCACGAGTTTCTTTTCCTCGTGGAAGGTTATTCGTATCTGTACGTTGTATCGAAAGGTGTTATAAGCGTCTTTTATTTGGCACGAGGTTAAAAAGCGTCATTTTATATCGTTAAATTAAGTAGATATTATAAATTGATGTAATAATTATTAGTCTTCGAAAATTAAGCTACCGGTTTTGGATGTAATGTATATTACATTATGCGATATAATTAATCTTGCTATCAAGAAAAATACAATTTATTTTATCGTCATTTGTGGGATTTCAATAAAATTAAACGCTTCCTCTTATTAAGATATAAAAGCCGATAATTTCTCTTTCGTGTCGTTTAACTTTCTGTACATAATATAACGACAAGTTTTTAACGGAGAATAATCATTATTTGTATAAGAATTTATATAACAGACAATTTTTCAACCCTCACCATTAGATGATAGTAACGTAAGGCTATGAATCCTTATGAATTGTTTACTGACAATTTTTCCAACACATAAAAATACAAATTACCATCGTGAAATCATCCAACTATTATCAACGTGTTTTCTTAATATTCTTTTCGAAGACTATGTATCACTTCCAGCAAAAGGAGAAAATTCGTCCATATAATGTCGCGAGTGAACGAAATTATTTTATTTTATCCTATGACACTAGGTAAATGAAAATAAAACAAGACTATATATATATAATTACTTAGTTGTCATTACTTCAACCGTTAATGGTACATTTTCTCTCAACACTTTCTTGGAAGATTATGTGTCATTTTCAATGCGACAGTGACCTCCTTCGTTTCAATATCGCAAAGAAATGATACTAATGCATTTTATCTAACGATACTAAGCAGATGGAAATAAAACTAGACCACAAAGCTACTCGATCATTTAACCTACATAAAATACAACCTACTACCATCAATAATCATCTAACTCGATTGAATGGAAAGCTCAGATGAGGATCTAAAGCAAATTTAGTGCACTTTAGAAAAAAAAGTTTTTAAATTAGATTGTTCCTCAAGTTTCACTTAATGCGTTTCTTCTTTGCTACAACATTACGTCGGCCTCCAACGAAATATCTGCAACTTTTGTGTATTCTAAATCGATCAAGGGGAATTATAACCATAGTTAATTCAACTTTGACCAAAATGTTCTATAGATGGCCATTCAGAAAGATTTTCATACAATTAATACCAACATCTTTCCTCAACTACCCTCTTCAAAGGCCACGCGTCTTTTCCTTCGTTTGGTCTCGCCCAATGTCGCAAAAGAGCGACGTTGTCGCGCCTTATCCAACAATGTACTGTACCAACAGCATATTGTTCGTCGATTTCAGATTTCAGAATCGTAACGTCCACGGGTCGAACGTTGTGTGCAGCAGCCTCGTAAAACGTTGCGTGCCGGCACGGTATCAAATGCGCGAGCTCGAACACTGAAAGCTCGTTGCAATCGGCAATGAGATCTCTGACAATCGGTGACTTTGCGCTGGGCAATTCATTTCGACTTATCTGATATTCTACAGCCCTCCGCCCTCTCTCTCCCGCTTTCTCTCTTCTATTCCTCTCTTGGTACTTGAGTTCACTACGCTATTTGCTAGGTGCGTTTCACGCAGATAACTCTTGGCGCACGATCGTTTTTTCCAACAATTTATGACCGTGCAAAAGCTTCGTGGCGATACTCAATAAAGTCCGCTCGCGGATCAACGCGGATACGCATAGACATCGGCTGGTTCCTGTTACTTTTTTTTTTTTTTTCATTATGTACGCCGCGTACGGAATTTATCGCCCAACCGAGGGATCGTGGCCTCTGACGAGAAACAGAATTATCGCACACAAGGGTAAGGCGATTGTTGGACGATGGAGATGCACTGTGTATTAAAACAGCCGTCCGTTTCGACCGCGAAAAAGCCATGGGACGAGTACGCGGACTAACATCATCTAGCACTTAACTATCCAAGTTATTACACCGACTCGTGAAAGTATTTTCACACTTGCCGCGGAAAACTTTCGTGTCCACATTGTATGCATTATGCAAAATAAAATATAGTGAAATTCTATTAGCACTGTAACGAGATACGAGCGTAACGAATACATTGGTAAAATTTGAAACCAATCTGAAAATGTATAAGGAGATTAGAAGACATTTATTGCACGTATATACATATGTCTGGTAAAACATTATTATGTAGCACGAATAGAAATTTTAAGCATACTGGCCATCTAGGCATGTAACAAGTGTTAAATATACGCGAATGTTAATAAGACGCACGATACTCACTATACTTAATAACTATGATAAGTAGAAACTTAGTAATATTCACGTAATTAGTTAAGATTTAAAGTGATATTAGCCCAACATTATTATTAATCTAATACAATAATAATGTTAGTTGTTATTAGTTATTATATTATTATTAGTCGTTCAATTCATAATAATATAATATAATATAGTAATACTGTTAGGATAATGGGAATAAAATGTATGGAGAAATTTTTGTATCACGATTAAACACTCATGTACCTATGTTTGGTACTGTTCGATACATCATACGATACGCATAAAGAAAAATGTGATTAAACTCACGATAACATTTCTATTTCTATATTTCTCAATCTGTGGTATATAAAAATTCTAAATACAGCTACGCATAAATTAATGACAAAATATTACAATATACATTTTGAACCACTTTTACAAACTGTATATTGTATTGGTAACCCGAATTTTTCATTTTCTGACTGACTATATAGTTACTGACTATATATTTTCTGACTATATAGTTACAGAGTTATCTATAAATCCGTGCACTTTCGCAACAATTATCTTAAAATAATACCATACGCTGTCGCAAGATACGAAGCCAATCCTTAGCCGCCTTTACATAGACCAGACAATATTATCTAGCTATCGTGGCACTAAAGTCGACAACAAATTGCACGGATCAATTTCGAAAAAAGCTTCGTAACAAACGATACGTAGGTGTGGACGTGTACTAATTTGCAATTTAACGGGATTATCTGTAGAATGAAGGTGAAAGAACAGATATTGGCTTGTCAGCCAATATTGGACCGCCGGAAAACGAGTATAGGAAGAGGAACTTCGATGGCAACACATGCTCGGAATACCATCGTTCTTCGCGAGTTATCACGGCAACGGTGTCCAATGCTAATATTTCGAGGTCGGTGAAACGAAGTTTGCACGTTTTCTCGTAAGAAATTATCGTGCCGTGACTACGCAGCTAGTGAGTTACGTAAATGTAATCGCACGCCACGTAATATCTCGGCGTGGAGAAAATATTTGACAGAATAGTCTGTTAATAACGACTTGTCGGCAGTCGTGATTTAACTTCCTTCTCGTCGTTTAGTGGTCCAATGGTTCTGCTACGCTCATACACGAGCGCGATATCTCGATCGATATTTCGCGCCTAGATCGTTCTAGTTTCGCGTGAAACCTAAGTGGATTAATGCGAGAGAATTTAGTCGACATGTGGTAGTAAGATGAAGTATAATACGTCGTGCGCAGGTCACGCCGTCAGTTTTCATATCCTAATCAGTTTTCCTAATCACAATTTTCATATCCTAATCACAAGATACGTATGTACTTTCACTTGAATACATAAGCTTTGCAAATTTGTTGAGACTCTAAATCGAAAATGTTGGACGATTGATGTAAATAAATGATAAAATATATACGTGTATGGTGCTCTGTCTTGAATCCTAGGAAATGGATCAGGCTTTTGTTGAAATAAATCTATGAAAATTATTTTCGAAAGAAATATAGAAACTTGGTAACAGAATATCGGATAAAGATCTTCGCGTCAGATCCAGAGATAATTCATTAGCAAAACTTGCTTTCCTTCTCTATATCCTACTGGAAACAGTCTTTTAAAGAAATATAAGCTGACATTCTCCTCTTCATTTCAACAATTTCCTTCTAACTATGAAATGTAGGATTTTCTAATTAAGTGAAACAAACAGGACTATTAAATTCATCGATTAAACAAGACATACCTTCGCCGATAATTAGATCAATATTCGACAAAAGCAACATGTAGCGACAATTAGCACACGGTTAAACCGCGATGCCAATAACTTCGATTTTAGCGGATAATCGGCGTCCACGGGAAACTGGCTAATTTAGCAAGCAGGATATCCTGTCGATTGGCATCCGGTGATCATTCGATCGGCCAATCTTCTACAGAAATCAAATGACGAGGCGAAAGCCGACCAGAACGCGCGACGCCATAAAACACGTCGTGCTAATTAACGATTAACCATGACCAGGATTCCTGGCCGGCTGGTGGAACTGGTAGCTGTTGCTGACTCGTGTAACGCCTACTACGCGTCACCCGCGAATTAAACCGGGAATCAGTGCGTGATGATTAGAACGTCGATGGGACCTGGCGCTGTACCGCGCTGTTTCGATTCGCCGCCAACCGTAACCGTCGAATCACGATTCCCCTTTTCTCTTTTTTCTCTCCTGTCATTGGCCCGACAGGAAAGAAACAAACATTTCTGCCATGATCCGATGAAAGTTGGGCGTTATTCCAATCGTATCGTATAAATACTAATGTAAGATAATTGCCCGAACAAATTCATTTTAATAGAACATCTTATCGTCGAACGTTGCCATTGAGAATGGAAGAGGAAGAAAGGTGTAGGTTTTATATCCGAAAGAGCAAATGTTTATTAGTACGAATACTAATCGTCTATGAATTCATAGCATACTTGAGAAAGTATTCGATTATCAATTGGGTTTCATTGGTTTGGTCAAATTATTGGAAAAGGGAGCTGCATCCATATCGCGGCTATCTCTTCAATTGTAAATTTTACAGTCTTCACATTAGGATTTGCACGAAATTAACGGATTATACAAAATTTCTCTTTCAAAGTAATCTTCTATCGTTCTGATATACGTTTCATTAACCATACGGAAGATAAGGAAGAGGTTCAAGATTTACATAGATCAATTAACCGAGGCGTAAAATTGAATCGACGCTCGTCCAAGCATCTTCATCGTCGTAACGATGATAAAGTACATCGTAATCCGTGCAAGGGCATAAATCACCAATTCACCGCAGTTAATTCGTTGAATGTCTTCGACAAATGTTTCGCGGATACCGCAAATAATCATCCTTGGCTGTTTATGAGTGAAATCAGAGAGTCGAAAATCCCTCAACGCACAAATCCCTCAAAGGCACACAGCCCGGATTTACCCAAGCACCGATCTATGGCCTATAATCAAGCAGCTACGCTAATTGAATACCGATTATGAATTACGATGCAACAGCATGATGAACCGTAATTATTGACAGATTCCGCGTTTCAGCCTGTCTGGTATCGTAAACACCGAACAGATTGGAAACATCTCGAGCGGACGTGCATTCGGATGTGACGATTTAAAAGTCGTTCATCGACGAAAAGTAACCACGTTTCGCGATACCGAGTCTTCGAATTAATCCGTTCTGCGTTATTACGCGATAATTGATAAGCTTTCGTGAAGCTTCATAAACTAATTGGAGAGAACGATATGGACGTGATAGATCGGTGATTGTTGATGAATTTGCATACAATTGACTGAGCCATAGAATTAAATTTAAATTTAAGAAATTTAATTTAATTTTACTTCAATTTAAGAGGTAAATTTAAGAAATCTACTGTAAATTATATATATATTTAATCTTAACAAGAATTATAATAAGAATAGCAGGACCTCGTTACACTTTAGCTATCAGGAACGTGTAGAATATTCGTACGATTTTCTTGTGCAAGTATTAACTTAACAATTAGAGAAGATTAGAGCCGTGCTTTATACCACACAGACGATTCTCATAGATTACACTTATCTGAATCGTCGCGGGACAAACGGACTACATAATTCGACTTCGTATCATAGCCAATCGCCAATTTTCCCCGCTATGTACCGTTTTCCGTTTAAGAGCTGGCGTTCAGATTAATGGATCAGAGACTAATTAAAATTTTGTTCCAGTAAATGGAGTTCTACTTTATATATTCTCGGAATCGTTTCTTACTCGTCGCTGTATAAACATTCTTTCGGTTCTCAATCACTCGTGTACACGAATTCTCATCCTTACAGACACAAGACAAACCTGTTCGATAGATACAGCGCGGACCACCGTTTGTCAGTTTGTTAATAAGGCAGGTCGCTTGTCGGCAATTAAATTTTAGTAGATATCGCTCGGATGTTTCGTTAAACATTTCGTACATGATCGTAGAACGCGATGGAGGGTGATTTCGAAACGGCACAGCAACGGGAAACAACCAACGTTGCGAAAGGCGAAATTAAAAACCGGCAACGGACGAAGCGTCTATTGCACCTGCATCGTCGACCTGGTACCAGGCGAAACGGTCGACGTGCCGAGTGGTTGGTAGTCCTGTTTTGACAGATCATAATTTATCGTGCGCTCGTAAAACCGATTCCACCAGCTACTTTCCCTCTTCTTCCTTCCACGCAGAGAGATTGACTTCGAGTTAAGCAGACGAAAAGACGTTCGAACTTCAGAGGGGAGTTTTTGCCAGACGCAGGATCTTCCCTCTTCGTCCTTTTGCATGCGATAACTAGCATCCGGGAACCTTCTGATAGATCATTCGATTTTGTAGTCAATGATAGTCCATGCAGATTCGACTGATTTTTCGATGGAAGATAATCAACAAGATTCCGATCTAACACGCAGGCAGTTGTACATAAGTTAGATTTGTAAGGTATCTCAGATCTTGACATGGTTCGCGGATCTAACACCTTTCTGGAATGGCTCTTCGAATTCAGAGTAGTATGTTAATGATTTCCGTGGTGTATACTGTTTATATCGCTTGTTATCTTTCTTCTTTTACTTATTGTAATCAGAGCTGGAGCGCAGATGCAGTATAAATTAATGAAAAGGTATACGTTTAGGTACATTCTATACGAGAATAATTACGCTTATAATTAACATTTGACAACCTTGAATATTTAACAGCCGAAATATTTAAGAAGTTTAAAGATTCAATATACGAAGAAATTTAAGATAAGAAATAAAAGTTCAGAGACTTGGAATAAAAAGTTACAAGTTTAGGATTCAAAATTTAGAATTTTTATCTCGTTAAATATTTTGAATATGTTTACTCGTACTACAAATTTATTATATATTTATACTTTCTTATACTTGGAACTATTACTACCCTCTGTACAATTTTTCACACACAGATGCAATAGTCGTTATTTAGTCACGAGCATTATGTATCAGATCGTTGAAAGACTGCACTTTCTCAATATTATCTCTATACTAAATTTTTCTACGTAAAATTTAAAAACTCTAGGATTATTTTCACTTTTTAATGTACGTACTGCCCAGTGACTGTGAACGCGTTTTTCCCGTCATCTCGCGGCACGACAATGCACAGCCTTACAATGCAGTCGTTGGCCAACAATTCTCGGAGCAAAAAAGGAGTCACAGCGTTGTATCATCCTCGCTGTGCTCCAGACTTGGCTCCAGTACACTATTTTCTGCTCGCCCGGCTTAAATTAAGGCTGAAAGGCAGACACTTTACTAACGCTGCCGAAATTCAACAAACCATGAAGACGGTGCTCATTGCGATCACGCTCCACGTGTTTTCCGCAGCCATTAATATACCCCGTGATTAACGCTTTGTACCAATACCCAAACCAAGACGCTGTGAACTATGAGTAATTAATTTCCTCGAGGGATCTCTATTTATGTCGAAATTGATCGTAAAATTTCTCTTATCGCCAAGGATTCATGCGAACGGTACACGCGAAGTTAATGGAATTCGAATTAGCATTGCAAAGTAACTCAATATATTTTCTTATCCAATCACATTTAACGAGATTAACCTGTTTACAGATTTATTTACGAAAGATCGTTGTACGCTAAGTACAGGTAATTTTCGTAAGATTCTTTTTTACAGAAAGGTAAGTACGACAACAGGACAATATCGAACTGTGATCCTTAAACGCATGGTGACATATTGCCATTTGGTAATATGTCTATTTCTCCTAATGTAACATGTGCATAATGTTGCACACTGTGTTTCAATACACGTATACATATTTCACATGTTAATTTAATTTAAAATAAATGTAAGTGAACAAATTGAGAGTTTGTGTACAAATAGATGATTTCTTGGCTTATTAATTTATTATCAATATAAGTTGATTGTCCTAATTATTCATAACTATTGCCTCCTTTTGTAATTCATTACATTTTGGAAACAAACTACGATATTTTTCGTGGTAAAAAGATGTGAAATGAATTCTTTTAGTTATTATTTTTCTACGATTTTGTACGTATAATGATTTTTCCTGCACATAAATTTGCCATTTCAAGATATTTTATCATTAATCATTTTATTGCAACATCATGCATTTAACGTTTATGTAATTATTGCACTTTGAAGCTTCGTCATTTCGTACCAAACTTGCGAAGAAATATTCCGTTTTTTAATTACAGAGAATATGCTTCACTGGCGTAAACGAAAATCGACGAAGAAAAATATATCACAATTTTATACGTGTATCAAAGGTAAGTTACCAGTACGCACTTATTAGTAAATTTTCCTACACAACGAAGACAATAAAACGAATAAATCCTGACATGTAAATTTTATAAATTATAGTAGGTCGTCACATTTGCATATTAAAATATACATTAAATAAATACGAGACTTTACTCGGTGAATAAATTTCTAATATAAAACAACTACCCTTTTCCTACGAATAGCTCTAAAGTATACTAATAGCACTAATTCAACCGATGCTATTAAAAGTGATAAAATGTTATTAGTAGATAGTTTAACGTGCAAGAGACTTTAGGTGATCTTTTTGCCTCCTGTGTCACAAAAAAATTTAACGCGTTTCCATACCTCCACCTAACATCTATAATATCATCGACAATTCATGCGAACCAACAAGAAATCGAAATAACACACGTTTAACTAAATTATTCATCTGTCACGATTTTTTCACAGTGCATAGCCACTCATTATGAACTCATCTATAGTCCACGGCTAGTTCTTAAGCAGAATGCATCTCATAACCGGGACTTTGAAATGGACGACGATTTTACGAGCGGTTGGTCGTCAGTGTTTTATAACTACGCGTGTGCATATTACACGCGGTCAAAACAGGCACCGTGACGACGGTGTCACGAGTGTCGTGTATTAAATTTTTACGTTTCAATTAGAAACCTAACTTACGTGGCTGTTAGCTGGAATTTTCAAAATACTCCAAGGGAACCCCCGTTGAGTCACTCGAAGAGAAGGCAACGTACCTCTCGTTTCTTCCTCTTCCTCTTCCTCTTCGTCTCTCGACGTTCAACTCCCCTTCGCTCTCTAGGTCGATTATTATTTTCCGATTTCTTTTTTTCCACGCCTCATATCGTTTCCTTTTTTCTCTTTCTCTCTCTCTCTCTCTCTCTTTCTTTTCTCGTTGACAAAGGATAGTTTAAAGAAGGGAATCCGGTCGCGATTTCTCGCGAGCAATGTAAATTTTTACGTTCTAATTATACGGCACGTACGTCCCTGGAATTCGTAAGGGCGCTGTCCGGACTCGAGATGGATGGCCTCAGTTTTTTGCGGCACGGTGAACGACCAGAGCCAAGGAGGAGGCGTCTGGAGCGCAAGTTAACTTCCACTCGGACGATGATCCCGGTCGCGTGCATGTAAAAGCTTCCCTGTCGATTTCGTGCGACCTGGACATTTACCAGTGTTTTCTTCGGGCATTCTTTCAGCGAACCTTCTCGTTTGTTTCTGCATTTATTTCTTTTATCAAAGGAATCTAAGACTCTATGAAGAGGTTGTTATTATTTGTCATTTTTATGAATATAATTTAAGAATGGAATCTAAATGGAACCCAATTGGTTCACGCATTTCATGCGGTATATTTATGCATTTTTGCACCATCAAATTTCCCATAAATGCATAAAAATGTATAGTCCAATTGTTTTGCTTATTATTTCCATAGCTATTGTACTGGTATTGTAATCGTATTGTAATGGTGAGTGTATTGTATTATAATGTGTAGATTTTGTTATCACTTAATCTACGATGGTTTGCAAAAAATCATCAGATGATTAATTTTATGACAGTCAATATTTTTCTAAATGCCTTTATGTGGTCCAAGCATAACATAATAATGTACTTTACTTCTTGTAGTCTATGTTACTTCAACGATCATATGAAATTCTTATTTATACAAGATGAATTTCTGCTTATATTATAATTCCAAAGATCATACTATTATATATGTAGGTAATATAATCTCTATTGCTACCTATTATGTTATTGACTATAAAAAGCAATTATCGAACGGTAGCCGGTTTCTTTATCGAGGTAGGAATTTATGTTTCAGGAGGTAGCCAGTCTGAGAATACCTTGTGCCATTTTCAGATCCGGATTTTACGGTGGATTAATTTACGCGGACCGCGAGAAGGGGTGATTATTTTTCCGTGTTACGATGCATTAACGAAAATACGCGGCTCAGACATTGTAATTGCAAATGGTCCCTTCTATTGTGAAGTGTCCATCGCATAAATCACGCCCGCTTCGCAATTCTGCTTTTTATGAAGCTCGTATTTCATTGCATCTCGCGGAATGGATTCCTCTTGTAGAAAGAAGCTTCGTAAATCAAAAGTATAAAAACTGTGCGGACCATAATAATATATGCCTCATTTACAACTTAATCAACAACATCGTAGCTTACCTGACAAATTTGTAACTCTACAGGTACAATGTTTCAATTCGGTTATCTGTTCTTTCTTCGGAGAAACTTTTTGAATATTGCGAACTTCCTGTTGCACTTGCAAACAACGAGCAACATTTAGAGGAAAATAGGAAAATTATGTTTGAGTAATATTATTTGCAGGTAGAATAGATAACGTTGAATCGTAAATAATGAGCAACAGCTTGAGTCAAGCATCCTTTTAATTTATATTTTATATTTTTTACGATAAAGACCATTAATGATATTTATCACGAAAGATATAGAATATGAATTAACATTAAATAAAAATTAAGTGACCTATCCTAAACTCGATCAAATGTTTTCCTAATCATCTACCACCCCTATGATAACCAGTTTCAAGTTAACAAATATGAACTACCAAACTCACCAATATGGTAGATTTCGAATATTTTGTTTAGAGAAGAAAATAGAAAAATAGAAAACAGAAATACCTTCAGCAAGATCGATTGTCGTAGATGATACAAAACTGATTAGAAACTTATATGTAAACTTATTTTCATAACATGTATCATAATCATATCACGTCATACGTATTAAAGGTGGATAATTTTAATATTAAATTTAGAAGACCCAAATTCCTCTCCAAATATCCGCGTACGAAATAGGAAACATTCAGAAAATACCATTATCCCCTGTATTACCGCATTACCACCCCTCGTGTCCCTTAAAATTCCACAAGAACTACAATATTTCAAAGCACCCAGTATGCATCGACATCCTCCACATCTCCATAAAGCACACGAGATCACGCCATACAGAAACCAATAGACGAAACCATATTCAGCCTCTTATCACGAAATGCGAAGATTTCTCATAGAAAGCGAACCTCTCGAGAACTTTCAGTTCGATTCAAAGGAAACGTCAAAAACGCGTTCCATAAATTCCGGTGTCTCGTTTGTCGCCGGTGGTAAACGTAATAACCGGCAGCACACGAGTGGACGGCAGGGTTGTTGCATCCGGCAAAATGTTGTTACTAATCTCGATCGTGCTCGCTATAAATCGTGGCTCCGCTTTTTTCCCTCCCCTCTCTCCTTTCTTCTCCCTCTCACTTCGTTCCTCTTTCTACATCGAAAGTCCAACGTTTTCGTTTCACGTCCGTGGCGCGGTAGTTCGGTTTAGTGCATCGGAAATATGTTAGCATTATAAGGGCGTACGCGCGATAAATCACGCTCACCTTAAAGTTTATCGCGCCGGGACGCCGGGTATATCGCGGCCGTTCCCGCGTCGAAGCCACGACGATTAAGTTTTTGCGAGCGTTGGTGGTCCGATCGTCCGCGCCTAAGCGCTTTCACAGGACCAAGCGGACGCAACGCGCGCGCTGTGCTCCAGCTCCTTCGGATTTCCGAGAGATAGTTTCACCGCGAGCGTGGATATTTACGGGCGCTTAGAGGCCCTGGGTGTGGTTAGGCCGTAGCACGTAAACGCCGCGGCGGCAACGCGCGTCCGCCTATGGTAAAATATGTATATACGTGGGATATTACTCAGAGAAAGGGCTATCGGAACTGACGTCTCACGAGGGATCAGCGTTTCACACGGACACCATTTACACCGGTTCTCGACGGCTAGTGGCCAATTGGGAAACTAGGGCTGCTCGCTTTTGGTTAATTGGATCACTTCACATTCTTGTTGCGGAAAAGATGCAAGTGGAAACTGTTAGTTTCTTTATCAATTCGAAAAATTTGATGAGGAAATTAATTAGGCAATGGAGTCTTAACTCTTTTCGGTATAGTGAAATAATTTTTGTATCTGTTCTATTCCATAATTTTCATACCACTGTATGGTCGATAAATATACAGGTATTTTGTAGAAAGTAGTAAACCTTCCTTCTTTATGATTAATAAAGGTGTAAGAAAAGCTGCTCTTAAAGAAGAAAATTTGTCATGTTAATGTTGAAACATTCTTTAGATTTTGTATTTGAAAGAGCTGGAAAGTTGACGTTATCATGAACGAAATTACACTCTGAGAATTAAGATCGAGTAATTAAGATCGATTAAGACTAATATTACAGTAATCAGTAAAGAGAAGGATATTGCCTACTTTGAACTCTAATTCCATTGTCTAATTATAGTGTATAGAGGTTTATCCCTGTTGTCTGTTCAATAAGTGGAATAAGACAGTAGAATAAGAATGTATAATTATAAGCGACCACATCGTTTTGACAAAATTGGATTCGTTGAATAAAAAATGCCTACCATTTGTATTGCATATATTCTATGCGCTAATCATTTACTAATTCAAATATATTGCCACAGATTCCCAAAAATTAATTTTATTTCTTACGATATATTTTTGTATTACTATCAGGTCGTCCGGAAAGTTTCTTTCGTTTTATAAGGAAACAATGGATGCACATTTTTCGTTTTATATTATTTTATCGAATTACGTATGATCAATTTTGTTTTATCAAGATAAAAATCACAACGTTTGACAGATGAGGGTTTCATGGTTTTATAAAGATGCGTTGTTGTAAAAGACGTGTCTGTAAAAGAAAGACACTTTTCGGACAACCTAATACAATATCACATATAAAATTATTTTTCAATATTTTTATCTCAAAGACAAACAGAAATTTCAAAAAGTTACGCTCATTATTAATTGAAAATTTCGCACTGTTTATTTTTCATTAAAGAAACATTTGTTGATAGACTATAAACATCTTATATATTAAATACAAGGTATATAGTTAAATATCTGAAATAATAGACAGGAAATCGTGGACGATATTTAAATGTATATGTTTCGAATTGTAACAAGTTATATGGATTTGTTTTGCAGCACACGTGACAATTCAATTTCTCGAACGAGTGGCATTCACGAGCTTGGTTCGTGTAAAAAGCATCGGTCAGAAATGGACCAAGTACTGCACACAGAGCAACACGCCTTCTGACAGCAATTATTGATATTTATACGTACCCGTAAACTGTCAGCCAGAATTATTTACGATGAAGAGTCTGTGGTGAACACTAAAATATGTTTTACTGTCGCAACGCGTCGACACTGTGTCGAGATTCTGTGGGCGTCGCAATGGTAACGCGAGTGTACTCACAGAAAGAAAGATATTATTTTCAAACTTAAATCAAAGTTGAAGGGTTGCCTTATTAAA
This sequence comes from Bombus affinis, assembly GCF_024516045.1. Classification (NCBI taxonomy): domain Eukaryota; kingdom Metazoa; phylum Arthropoda; class Insecta; order Hymenoptera; family Apidae; genus Bombus; species Bombus affinis. The sequence goes on along the minus strand of NC_066344.1, from coordinate 3,971,648 downwards.
GCGAGCATAACGCGCATTTTTTTACGAGCGTTGATGTTGGATACTTTTCCCCTCATATTTCTCTGAATTTTTCCCGCATATTTTATCCCTTAGATCGAAGAAAGATTCATGCTTAGTTGGCTTAAGGAATATTTACCATAATTTTTCTAATGATCTGGTTTTAACTGACTTTGCAATTGATCATTGAACATTGATCACTAACGTGAAATTTATCCATTTCAATTTTGTAGATTATCAGAATGTACACTTTGCTGAAACGCGTTAACTATAGCTTTAACATTAACCGAGAATTTTGTACTCCTCTTATTTATTAGCATCTTGTACATAATCAATTTACGTATTAAATATTAAAAAGTCGAGCCATAGAATGAGATGATACGCGGACAAGAAATTGATTTCAACGAAATGAACGTTGTCACCGATAGCATCGGTATTAGAAAAAAATATTCAATCATCGTGGCACCTTCGTGCCGCTGTTATTTGCCACAGACGTTAACACGCACGAAACTAGGTGCCATTATTATTATGACCAGCATGTTGTTCACATACATAATACGAAACTGCTCGATCAACGATAATCTCCAAATTTCCGGCGTCGTCAATCCTGTCAGATCGTGGAACCGACGTCAACTCGACTACCCTCGGCGAAATGTTGGTACACGGCCCCCTCATGAAATTCAATGACCTCTAATTACAATGATTCGATAAAGATTGGCCCGCTAACAAGGACATTTTCTTCGTTCGACCAGACTTCCTGTGCTACTAGCGCTCCCAAGACGATTTAAAATCACCATGTCGTTCTATGACATCGCTTGTACGTGAGTATGACTGCCGCTTCGACGAGATATCGTGTAAGGAGATAGTGCAAATTAATATAATTGAAAAATAAAAATTGCTTATAAAAATTGGTTGAGTGTATCGGCAAGGTATTTAGGATTGATATTACGATCGAAAATAATAGGGGAAGTGTGTATTTAAAAATTATAATACTCGTTTGTTAAAATTGATAATGGGTAAATGTTTTCATTTTTTGATGTACGTATGTTGATTTAGTTATGATCGCAGATATACTGTTCATTGGTTCATTTTAAGTATTTAACTTGGGGTTGAAGCGTTTGAGTTTTCAAAAATCGAAAGAATTCTTCGCGTGAAAAATTGTATTTGTTCAATTTAATCGATGGAAACGATCTTCGTATTTTTGAAATAATACAAGACCAGAACGATTATTATTATAACGACGATGATATTGACGTTAGAATATTCAGGATTAAAGCTGTCAAAGTGCACTTGCTCTTACGGAGTATCCAATTTTGACACTAACAAACAGTCGAAGAAGAAATCTGAAGGAAGTTCAAATTACTACCGTTTAGCAAAGGATTACAAAATTCTAAAAAAGAAATCTAAGATCCAGACCCAATAATTTGTCGACTCAGCAATATTATCAATTACCAAATTATCCTGCACCATGTCCCAATTCCATTACTGCAGAGACCACGGTGTAGACACTTACTAGTAAAACAACGTGTAATTTGCGAATATACAAAATAACTGTTCGCTAAAAAAAAAAAAAAAACAGCGCCAAGCCTATAAGAATATTTTGAAAAAGGCCATCAGCGAAATTGCTCATGAGGAACATCTCATCTCGAACGCGAGCTGGCACAGATGGGGCGATTATTACACCGCGTGGTAAGGCGAATACCGTCGGCGTGAAAATTGCCGATGCAAGAAGCGTGCGCGTCGCGCAAGAATTAAAACGCGATCCGATGCCTCGTGTGTCGCGGTCAATTTCGGGTAATGGTGATAAATTACAGCGATGATGGTTTCAAGTTCTTTCAGCCGTGGTACCGGGAATCACGAGCAATTCGTCGATGCCAACCGATCGTGGAAGCCGCTTCCCGTATCCAGGCGGCGTGCGTCGAACGCTTGAACACGTTCAAGCCGAAGTATCGTTCCGTGATCGCGCGACACTTCCAAAAGCCCGATGAAATCGGCCGTAATTGCACGTAGGGAGGCAGGTGATCTGAAGAAAAAGGGGGACACAACATCGGGACCGTCCAATTTGCGCTCGCATCTGCCTAACGACAGCCGGCGTTGACGAAATGTAAATTGACCGCCGGCGGATCGGCACCAAGGTTAGACGAGCGTTGATCGACCGGTATCGATCGTTTTGGGCAAAGCGTAACGAAATCGAAACGGCTCAACCTCGATGCCGATCGCGGACCGATGAGGAGGATTTTTCCTGATGAAGAGTCCCGAAACGATGGCTAATTACGGGACGAAGAAAAATTGCGCGGGATCGCGATCCGATAATGAGTGACAAATTATCGGAGTCTCTGGGTGATGGTTCGTGTTATAATTAGTCGGCTTTATGGGTTTCAAGACTCGAATATATTGTCGAAAGTAAAAAAGGACAGAGGGATTTGAGTAGAAGAAAGAAGTACAGTAAAACTAATCGAACACGTTAGGAGATAGATAATGCATGTGCAGTAACTGGTGTTCATAACAGAGAAGTTTATTGGTTTCCTCCGGTATATACGATTATCGTTCATATTATAGATAATAAACGCTTGCATTTGGCATTTAGATAGATAGATTGAATCGACAATTCATGTAATTAAATACTATCGTAAAATTTCGCTAATAAATGGATTAGATATCCTATTTCCTTTTTCTCTCGTCAGCGTTGAGTAAAGAATTTCTAGCAAGTTATCTAAACTTATCTATCTTATTATTTCATATTATTAACACTCTTAATCGATACTATTATCAAATTTATATTAAAACTTTCGAAAAAAATCCCATTAATTATTTCGTATCTATACGCTTTACATTATGCAATGAGGAAGGTAAAACACGAAAAAGTGATCAGGTTCCGCCAGTACGTTCACCTCGTTCCAGGTTAATTAAAGCACTTAGCGACTTGCTATAAAATCACCAAGAAACCACGCCAGCGTTCGTAAATTAATTCGTGGTTCTGATCAGCTATTAACCGATATGCTCGTGAATCCTAAACCTACATACTTTATGCTGCTCCGGTGTATATACATTTTTGAAAGTCGAGAAATTGTTGCGGGTGCAATGGCAAGCAACGATAACAGAGCAAAGCAATGAACTTGAGAAAATATGGAATTGCTTTTCGATCCTCGTTTCTGTACGGTGACCATGAAATATGTATATTGAACGGTGAGATATGTATATTGGCACATAAATATGTGATTTTCAGTTGCTTCTTTTGGCGTTGTATCTGTACTTGTGACAGATAATTGGAAAATTTTGTTTTTTTCTAAATATATTATATAACAATGACTGCCTTAATGCCTGTTCGTTCGTATATGTATTGTATATCCACTTTTATGAAATTTAAAAAATAATTATGCTCCGCAAATAAAAATTAAGTTATAATACTAGGTGCAAGTACAAGTGTTAGATTTGGCAATATTTGTACGAAATTCATTTTATGAATTTTTTTTCTTGATCAATTAGAAGAATTACGGTCTTAAAAAATGTATGCGAGACACAAAGATTATGAACAACTAAATGAGAATTATAATCTTAAAGATTAAAACTTGGATGGAACATGAAAATTACAAGAAATTCTTATATGTTGATACAATATTTTCATTGCGTGAAACTGGATATATTTTTATCCTCTACATAACAACTCTACGTTCCAACAAAAATATTTACATTCCTATGTATACTACAAAAATATATGAATTATTACAGACAGAATAGCAAATATCAATATTCCTGCCCATACGAAACGTACTCGTACAAAAAGCTCACAAATATCGAAACCAATATTATAAACCATTTCCAATATGAATACTCTCTCCTCGACATTTACAAAATGCCTCAAGATTTCAATTACGCGTTAAGATAACCGTTTCCTATTTTTCCTATACAAATGGCCAATTTAACAGGAAAAATTCCGACTAATTTCAGTCACGATGTACATATGTTAATCAGATCCAGTTATTCATAAAACAAACGTAACAGTTATTCATAAAATAAATTCCGAGTCTCTCGGAGTTCTAACAAAATTTACGATAGAAATTCACGCTGTTAGCTGGCGACACGTGGCTATTGCACGCTGTCTTCGATCCCTGGGTGACTCTCGATTCAGCGAGAGTCGAGAGATACCACCAACGGCGAGCTTTCTTTCTGTGAAGATTTTCTGCGTGAAGGGTCTGTCAGCGGACCGAATCTATTATTACGCCTGTCTTCGTTGTAATTAATTATGATTGCGGCGTGTGCCTTCGAGTACGGAGTCGTTCCCGGGGCATCCTGTCGACGCTATGGCTCCTACGCATTTGTGTTTCTTTCGTCCTGCACGACTACACGAACTCGAGACCGACAACGATCTCTCGCTGCTTCATCGTCAAATTTGTCACTCTACATTTGTTTTGCTCTTAAATCGAAAAGATATCTGAACTCGTGACAGATCAGGGATATTCGTTGATATGTTCTTAGTGTAACGAAGACCTTTTGTGGTAGTTTCATTTTATTCATTTTAATCAATTACACGATTAAGAAGTTATGTGTAATTTTGATTTACTTTGTTCTTTAAATTATTTGTCTAGATTTTAATGTCCAGAAATGTTAGGACTCTTGAATGATTTGGCAATTACGAAATCTCCAATTTAAGAAAATTATCCATGATCTGTATGACGATTTGTATGGTTCTCAAAAGTGAAGCATACTATTATACGTAGATACAAATACTCATAAAAGTGTGGAGATTCGTAACAAAACAGTATATATAAATCATTCCTGGAAAAAATGCTCCAAACATCGCTTTATCGAGAAACATCGCCACAATATCGTTGTAGCTATTTTCACAGATGCAAGAAACGAACAGAGTGTTTTCGAGTGAATTCTCGAACGAACTTTATAAGTTTTATAAGTTTATAAGTTATAAGTTTTCGAATAAGCCTCTGAGAGATTCGGCGGAAAGTAAAGAGCAATTCCATTGAAATTGATCGAAATTTTTAAAATGATACTTGCAATTAGAAAATATGAAAGGTTTGAGATAAATTAAAATTAATATGGATATACTACGTAACAGATATTAGATATTTGTTGGGTAAAATGAAATCAATCAAACTTCTTAAAATATCTACAATTAGAAAGTATAAGGAATTTAACGTAAAACAGAATTAATACAGATATAACACATATATACAACAAACATACATGAATATAGATACACATAATGCACGTAACATGCAAACATACATGTATAAGATTTAACGATAAGCTATGGATAGTTCTCCTCGAAATCAATTAAATACTCGAGTCCTCAATTACATTTCCACATTTATAAATACCTGTAGAAGTACTAACTCTTTCTTTTCCTATTTTACCTAACATACCTTCTATGATGTATCTTTTTTCCTTCATATAGATACATTCATGTACAGTACATACTCAGTGTGCCAATAGTACATAATTGTACACAGTAAACACAGAGCGATACAAGTGTTTTGAAGCAATAAGATAAATTAAAAATAATAAATCAAATTAGAAATGAAATTAGAAATAATATCCCAAAGACTATTTACACGGCAAACAACAATTTAAAGAACGTACAGCGCAATCCAAAGAACGATAAAATACAATAAAAATGTCCATAATAAAATATAATGAAAGGTAATATACAAAGCAATAAAATACGATTAGAAAATGAATTCCAATGTCTGTCGTAAGATCTGGACAAGTAGCAACGAATCAAAGGTCGCGAATGCATGATGGTTGTAGGCCAGGTCGTGAAGGTGCAGAGTCGTTGAGTACGTCTTCGAGTGGGTTCCTGGAATTAGTTCTCCACGTCTTAGGTGTAGGATACGGACGTTTCTCCTACGGGCATATAAGTATATACTGGCTGGTAACAATGGCGGATTCCAAGTGGCCCTTAAAACGGCTCTAATAATTTATATGCTTAAAGGGGCCTGGGCTGCCTACGTGAAACGTAGACGCCATGAGACAAGGGGTCTACGAAGAGAGAAGCGAGTCGTGCTCAAGGGTGGCTCGGCTCCGAGATCCGCGGACGAGGACCCTTCAGCAAGGAGAATTGCTGCTGTTGCTGCCGCCGGGGGTCCTGTCGTCTGTCGTCTGTCGTCCGACATCGACCGAATACAAGCTGGTAACCCGTTTATGAGCCTTTCGTTTGCGCGATTCTCTATGCTTCCAAGACTCCTCGTCAATCCAGGAATTCAGAGAGTTCAGAGTTATACCTGTTTATATTTATTTGCTCGTAAGATTTTGTGTAAAGTATATGTTGGAGATTTAATAGGAAAGAGACATCTAATATCTGCAGAAATTAACATAGAAGTGCAGTGTTTTTTTTTTTTTTTTTTTTTTATAGAATGATTCAATAAAATTATACCATTTAACAAGGAGAATTTTATGATTGAAAAATTCTTTTAATCGTCCTTTTAATAGTAAGTAATATTATACGAATGGCATTTTATTAGTTGGCCTTGAGATACAAAAACTACTATCTACATGGACAAAAATAACGAAAATAAAATATATAAGTAAGAAAGATTATGGTCAGTATGGAATTTTTTAAACAAATTAGATATACTAAATAAATAAAATCGCAATTATAATTCGAATCTAATGTACAAATAGAAGTGACATTAATAATACCAAAACCCCGTCACATAACACTTCTCTTCTACAACTTTCATGAGTCATCAAGCATTCAACTGTTAATTAAGAGTTACACGACACTTTCACTGTCACCAGGACTAAAAACAGATAGAATTCAACCGCCTCTTACCAATCCTATTCCATCAAACGAACTCCCATTTGACGACCAACACGAATCACTCGTTGAAATTCAACTGAATACGATATTTTCCAATTCGTTCACGTCCGGATGACGATCGCCAACCGATTTGTTGAATCATCAAAGATTCAAGGAATAGCTTTCAGTGGACATATAGACTGAATCGAGTTGTTGGTTGTTTCGTCGTGACACGGATTCGAAATTACACGGTCCAGCGTCGTCGTCCAGGTGAATTTTCGACGTTTTTACGAGCGTCGAGGGCATGGTCCACAGGATAACGGGAGCACGGGGGCTAGGGTCGATAGGAATGTTTTATGCAAATCAAATTGTTTGGCGAGCCGGAACGCGCTATCCTCATCGTCCGATGTATTCCAGTCATTAAAACGTCGATCCAATCTTCCATGCGTACACTGGTCCGTTCGCTGCTCGTCCAAGATATTTTTATCGACTGCCGCAGTGATCATTACACTTGTTAATTAATTAATATTGCTCGACTACGCTGTTTATCGGCCGGGCCGTAAATAATCGGGATGCGGTTTCGATCGAAATGCGAATGGAACGAGTTGCGAAGAGACGTCGAATATGTTACACGTTGCTTATGAGGGAGAACGAACTTAACTAAATTTCTATATTATTTTTACATTAGATTCTTGCGATTTCTATAAATTAAATTAGATTCTCTTGCGATGGAAAATTTTTTTAGCAAGATTTTTCGAAGTCTCTAAAATAAGGGTTGTTTCATCTTCGTAAAAAATAAATTTAAAATAAATTACGTATTGTTATTTTAAAACGAGATGTAAAAATGTGAAATAAACGATATATAATAATATGATTAAACAGAAGCATAGGGCAGATTTCAATCGATTAACGATTTATAACTAAATCAAGTATAAATTTAAAGATATCAAATAACGAATTTTTTTTAATCACACGTTGCACTATGACTTTATTAGATTACGTTTTATAAACAACTGTCATTTTCTTTTTCAATTGAATCATTACCACGTAACTTCCTGCATACTACGACCACTTTAATTCTTCCTCCACGCTGTATCAAACACATACGTTCCATTAATTCGTTTACAAATTAATGTGCACCACTAAATATCTCGTAAAATAATTTGCAAGAAATAAATCGAATACGTCATTAACCGAAATTCCATATGTACATTAGGTGTTTTAATAGTAAAAAAAAAAGATGTTTCTTTTATAATCACAGAGCTGTGCCCATCGATTTGCATGACGGAACGTTCCGAACATAATTTTTCGAGAATTCGGCCGCACATGAGGATCCATAAAAGCGAGCAGAAAACATGTACAAGAAACCGCGTTCGGAACAAAAACGATGCTGCAGCATTCATTAGGGGGTACTCGTTATGTAGGGGTCCTCTTCCTTCATCCCACTCATTCGTTGCATCGTCTCGCGCATTCGTAACTCGAATTTTTGCGCACGGGACAAATTACGTCAGGCACAGGCTCGGGCCATGTGCATCGACGCTCGAATCCGCTCGAAACCGACCGACCATGAATCTTCGCGTATGCACATTACGTTCATAAAATACCATTAAGCGATCGCGATAGCGAACGCAACAAACATCGTTGTAACGTTCGTAATCAAGAATTTGTCGAATTGAATCTCATCATATAGGTATAGAAAAGTTAATTGAAGTAATCATTACAAAACTGAGAATTGGCGACACGAGAAATACAATGCATTTGACTGGTTATTAATAATAACTTGGTTATGTTTAATAACTTATTAAACAGAAGATTTGTAGAAGAGCGAATGAAGCATGGGTTTTAATAGTTAATTGACAGTATTGGAGTATTTAACCGCTTGGTGTAATTAGAAGATCGGTGACCTGAAGTAGTTAGGAGACTTACGTTAATTAGATGATCTGCTCAAAGTGGCGGTCGTTAGAACGAGCAATTACCGCCTTTTTGAATTGAAATAATACTATTCGTAAAGTGAAATGTAGTATGCTACCGACCATGTAATTAATAATGAAGTACGAAAATATTTCTCAATGTCATCATCTTTTATAGAATCTGAATTTTCACTAAACGATATATTCCCAGTTATCTTCATGGTCATTTTTCTAGTTTACATTTTAATGCGTCTATTTATTTACCAAGCTTCTATATGAATTTTCAAGATATTCATTTTTTTTCTAGAAGAGCGAACGAAAAATGAAGATCAACTGTTTTGAGATGTTTCATATGTACACCATTAATAACGATAGGAGCGTAACGCATGAAATTGTAACGCAACCCCATTTCGGTTCTTCCATAAGACACTTCGCGAAAAAAGAAGCGATGGAACGGATTCGGGTCGAAAATAGTAGGGTCTGTTTTGCCAGCGATACGCGCAATGAGACGTTGTTTATTGAGACAAACGATCCACGGCGTGATAAAAAAATGAGTCGTAGGGGGTCGAAGGGCAAAGGAAGGGTGCACTGGCAATATTTCGAACGAACCAGCGCCATCCGGTTATTAATCCACTCACTGGAAACCCGATGTTTTCGTCGCGTTCACCAATAGGTCGTTGCTCGTTTCGTCAGTGACTCTCATTTTGCCAATTTCGACAAACGCATTCCATTATTTGTCCGTACAATATTTCACAAGTTATTGAATGTGCGAACATTTATTTTTTTACTTTTGCATATTTCATTCGAACGAGATCGTTCAATAGTTAAGCATTTCGACATTTTATCGTACCAATGAAATTGCCTCTTTTTTATCGCAAACATCTCTATTTGTTACGAGGAGCACGGACAAACATGGTTCGAATATTTGATGATATCGGACGTCTGCTATACATATAATATTTAGAGCCATAGTCTTTCCTTGTTTATACCTCTGGGGACAATATTAAAATTTCGTAGAATTATCAACAACCCTATAGTTTCGCCCTGACGTTATCACTAAACTACGAGTTTTTATCCATTTAGAGGAAATTTGGTGCAAAGATAAAGATACGCATAACGTGCAAAACTATAGAAAAATGTTCAAGGTGGAATACTTGTTAGAATACGTAATAAATGAAACAAATCGCTATTTAGATACTATTTTTTACTTCTATTCGTAAAAGAATGATCACAAAAATCCACAGTTTAATTATCGCTAACTAAAATATGCCTCATAATGCCACATGACATCATCAACCAAACCTTCGAGCAACCAAATCGGCTGTTTCTGAAAATACAAGCGAGCTTCGAATGCCAAGTCTTCTCTCTCGGTGGCAAGAAAATCAACTTAATTGTTGAACACGCGTGTAGACGCGGCTTAAGTAAAACATCAGCTCTAACGAGGGGATTGGAGGACGGGAGAAGGCAGACCCGCCGCGCTGTCGCTTTCATCGCATCGACGAACGTCGGTTCCTCGTGAAAGCTGTCATTGTGCTGGCTCATCTCGCTGAATATGCGGGTCCTACGCGCGAACCAGCGCGTGTGCATGCGAATGCACATGCTACGGCCAGCTTCTTGGACCGGCAGCATGGTTTTTGCTCCAGAAATACGGTCCCTGCAGTCAGTCACGGCCACGCCGTGTATATCCACGTTCACAGCTGTCCCGTCCGTCCTTTTCATCCCGCTCAAACAATAACAACCATTGTCTGTTTGCTTATATAACCCCGGGACCATGGTTCGAATTAAATTCTCTTTCCCTTTCTCTACCGTTGCTGGCTGGCGGCCGCGTGAACGCCACGCGGAGGATCCGAGGTGAAATTTAGGACTCGGTCTAAGAGCACTTCGGAGGATCCGCATCGTGGAAGATGCGAGGATATTATTTTACACTTGGATTTTACATGTATCAGGATTTTATACACACCGGTTCGCGAAAATATTTCCCTGCCATTTTGACTTTTCGAATATTTCGTTCGATTATATCGTATTATTGGAATACATTAACGATCGTTCCGTGAAAATTAATTCTGATTAATATAACACGCGGTCATAATGATAGTGTTTCGTATGTACAAATAACAGTGCATAACACGTATAACATACGCAGTAAATTAAAATAAATTAGAACAATGTGTCGAGATTATATTAATAAAATTTGAAACCGGTCTGAGAATCGTCAAGTTTCGTCGAATTTTCCAACTGCTCAGGAACTTAATCTTGCGTCTTCGACGGTAGCTTTCATTCGTGCGAATTTCTGACGAATCGAGAGGAATCTCATACGATTTGTGGAGTATCGATGAGACGAAAATCGGCGCGTTTTCGCATCGCTGCTCGACGAAAACGAGAAAATTGGTAACGAATGATAATACCACGTTATATTGTTTCCACGGCGTGGAAGCTTATTGGAATTCAAGGCGTTACACGTCTCCACGATAAATACGGATGAGCGATTCATCGTTGATGCCTGAAGGCGCGCCGGCGATATATCATATTTATTAATGGAACGCAACGTAATACGCTTTGCCGAAACACTTTACGCGTTTGCGAGCTTGACTGAAATTTAAATTAAAAGCCCGCGATCGACTCGCGTAGATGGTTTCATTGATATCGAGGCCGCTTTCGCTTAAGGTACATACGTTTGTATTGTAACGCGATGATGAAGGTACGTGACTATTTAAGTATCATTGGCGATATTTATGGTGTTAACGTCGTGCAAATAGAATTTTGTTTCACTTATGCGTAAGAAGGAAAGAAAATTATCATCAAATACGGTTTTTTAGTTCAATCTGAAATGTGTAGATTAAGAAGTATTCTGAAGAAATCGTTCGAGAATTTTGAATACGGATATACGCATATGTAATCGCGAATATTTCTGCAACATTCATACTTTTACATCATACAGTTTCCGTTTCTTTCTTTCTATGGAAATAAATTTGATAAAAATTTATTTCTATTCGTATTCTAAATGGAATTTTATATTTAATCGTTTTTAGTACTAGCAGATAAGATAGAACTATTCATTATCACAATTATTCCAATATTATTAAAAGACAGAAACTTGGATTATTATAACGATGACAAAATTGTAGTTTTATCATGTAATGACCCAGATGCTTATTACACGTAATATTATATTAGGTATGTTACGTTTATTACGTTTTTTTAAATTTCTTAGACATATAAATCACTTGTAACTATATTATATAAATATTTCAAATACAAATATTATATCTTACTTGCGAAGATTTTAAAGAGATGTCATATAATTTAAGTGAAGATTAAAAATTCCATTTGAACAAGTCGTCGAATTACTTCACATACTTAAAATTGATGCATAATAGACGTATGAAAAATTAATTTTCACGTACAAAATACGAATATCCCAATTTACTTTATTATTAGCTGCACGAAATTACTACAAAGGAAGAAATATTCACTCTAGGCCAGTACGTAAATTACGTAAAACATTGTGATTTTATACTCATATATTTGAGAATTTATACTTAAGAATATTCAAGAAGCTATAAAATTCAACGAAGAAACTGGTTTATGGAAGGAGACCGTTAATGAAACACGAAGAACATGCTATAATTCGAAAAGGCCGGTTCAAAGAGGTCGCGTTTGTCTAAAGTACCGGCCATGCATTAAAGAACAACCTGTTACATCGGTTGAACGAATTTACAGAGACAAGCCGGTAATCGAAAGAGCTAACTGAAATAGAAAGAAACGAAGTTGCTCGAGCGAAAATGATATTTTAACACCGATGATCCGCGACTCGTTATTAAATCCGAACGCCGGAGTCCTCTCGTTACTCGCGCGAAATACCGGTTCCTGGTATTACTATCAACGAAAACGTTTCTCGATACTTTCGTTCCACTCGAAAATATTTAATGGTAGCACCGACGATCTTTCTTCATCAGCGTGAAGTTCTTTACTAAGCACGTGACACGATATAGTAGACGTATGAATAACGAAAAAAAGACACACGATTTATAACGCACGATGATTAATGTGCTACATTATATTATATTTACGGTTCATTAATAATCGTAGTCTTTGAGACGCGGAAAAATGTTCCATTTACTTAAATTAAACGAGGCAAATTCAAAAATATTATACGAGGCATTGAGAGGAAAAATGGACTAACCAAATACTCAAAAAAAAAAAAAAAAACTGAGGAATTCGTTGTTCGACGCGAGTACAAAATATTCAACGTAGGAACTGAAGTTGTTATGTTTCTTGGTTTTAATTGGAGAAAAACGAACTTTTGTGTGATCAATACAGTCCAATGGAACAAGTTAATACTACGAAGTAACATTCGGGGAAAAACGCCTTATGAACTACCAAAATTAGCAAAAACGACAATTAGTCTTATTTTATCTTTCGCGTTAATAAATTACATCTCCAAAATAACGTATTATTATATTCAAATACCGTTCATGATACGTCTAAGAAAATTAACATTTAAATCTCGACATCGCTGTTATAAGATTAAAGCTATCTCTGTCAAATAAAACTCGTAGACTTGAATATCCCGAGACTTTTAAATTGCAATTCATCGCAATTCATCTCTGGTCCACGTACAATCATCCTAGAACCACTCTGTGCACAATCACTTCAGTCACCACAGAAACATCCGTCCGATCTGTACGAATTCAAGCCCTGTTCCCCCTAAAAAACACCCGTCATCAACCACCGTGCTCCATATTCACAGATCGAAAGCGCGAATCAATCGACAACATCCTCTGGCGAAAGTCACTTCCATCCATTGACGATCGGATTGCTTGCAGTACGAATTGTCGAGGCGCGATTATTCACCGATATTACCATTTGACTGTCCAGGATAACGGTCGATTGATTTAGTGTCGGAACCGAGGTGATCGCGCGATGTGAAGCGGGATAAAGCGAGCGAGCGGCTGCGACAGGGATGAACGAACTGACAAAAAAAAAAAGAAGGAAAAAAGAATAGAGCGAGAGAGAGAGAGAGAGAGAGAAGAGAGAGAAGGAAAAAGATAGAAAAATAGGAAGAGAGAAAAGAAGGGCAAATGCAGGGGACACGCGTGCGGGACGAGGAAAAGGTAGCTCGTGAAATCTGCATATCACGACCGCGAGCGTTCCCCGCGCGCGGATTAAAAAGTACGGACGCGCACGTTTTTTTTCTTCTGCACTCTTTCCCTCCCCGCCTTACTCGAGCGGCGCGCTTTTTGCGACCGTTATTATTTTCAATCTCTCCGGCTATCAAGGGCGCGGCTGTATACAACGACACACCCTCTTTCTCGCCGTACAAAAGGGGTGGCTTGCTCCTCGGTGGCGAGGGCCGACGAGAGAAGAACGGAGGCCCCGGAGTACCGTGGTCCTCGTCGTTACACGTTAGCCGTAGATATTCTTTCTCTGTTCTGACCAACGTCGTCCCCACGAACGGTCTCACCCGCTTCGTCCAGCAGAGGCGAGGGTTGCCGCTAAAAAAATTTTTTTCCCCGCGATTCTATCTCGCGACGACCGCGTGACGGGATTGTCGAAATGGCCTGGCCCTATTGTTCTGTATCTCGTGAAACGAGACGGACGACGAGGGCGCCGGCTGTGGAACACCGTTCTTCCTCTTTTACTCTCTCTCTTTCTCTCTATCTTCTTGTTTCTTTCTCTCCCTTTTACTGTCGCCTTCTCTTTCTATTCTACTTACTCTCGCTGTATACCGCCTCGACATGTGGCGAATGAAAGGAGCCGGGCAACCGTCGTATACACGACGGAGACGATATTTTTTTTAAAACCGCCACGCTTTGTTTTCGCGCTCGCGCGACCTTTCAATATCGTATTGTAGTATTAAAAGTACGCGCTGGAAATGATGGCGTGACGTAGCCAGTCAACACCGAGCAAGCGACCGGCACACAATTACCGTGCTGCCTCTACGACGATGAATTTTATGCCGGCCAGATATTGCCAATTCCCTCTCTGCACCCTACTTGCCAACGCTTTTACGAGAGTGCGCCGCTTCGTAAGCGCCGCGGTTGCATCGGCGACGCACGATGGGATTAATTGCGGAGGCGGTTTCGAGCACGGGATATCGGTGGATGGAACGAAGTTCCGTGAGATGATAGTAATACGCTGTATAAGTGAAGTAGATGGGTACTTGGGGTGTGTTTTGATTTGGATTAAGTGTCAGAGTGGTTTCAGATAGAAACTGGTATTAGAATTATGGCATGACTATATGAACAGATGGATTTTTCCATGGTACATGTAGATTTAGACGTTGATTGAAAGTATTTATGGGATATTTAAATGCATAAATGTGCAGAATATTTTTCATATGCAAATATATATTTATACAAAATAATGAAACGTGAATCTATGTTTAAGTTTCATTATTTTAGATAGAAGCTGGTATTAGAGTTATGGGATGATTATATGGGCAGATGGATTTTTCCATGGTACATGTTGGTTTAGACGTTAATTGATAGTATTTATGGGATATTTAAATGTATAAATGCGCAGAATATTTTTCATATGCAAATATATATTTATACAAAATGATGAAACGTGAATCTGTATTTAAGTTTCATTATTTTAGTCGTGTTCGTAAAAGTATAATATTTGCTTAAAAAATTCGTAGTCTGATGATAATTGATTGAATGTTACTTAATTTGTTAATTATTAATTATTATTGAGTAGCTAATAAATTTGAAATTATGGACAGAACTATTACACGGACGCAATATCTATTTATTTAAATACGTGTAGTTAATTGCATTTTATTTCAATGAACGTTGAAACGAGGAGAAGAAAAGAATTCTCCAATAACCTCGATCTTAACGCAGTTCACAGTAGCTATATTCTTTCACTCGTATGTAGTTTTCGTTGTATTTGCCTAAGTCAATTTCAGGATTCAATTGAATCATATCTGATAGATCATTTACTATCGAGTTTGTATTCTTAACTTCCAACTTCATTGCTGCTGTGTGTCGATCAATAGGCTGATCGAAACAAGTACATTCAGTTAGCAACTACGATAAACTATGCTACTGTATACTTATGAACATTTTCTTTATCCTTATTATTTACGCTTCCAGCATATCAATCAAACTGAACGAGTAGTTTCTAAGAATATCACGACAAACACGTCACACAGTAAAAGCATTAGTAATTCTTTATCGTTACATTGATGAATTTTAATAATCTCCTATTTCAAGTTGATTTTCAGAAAAATTTGCTTTTCCTCAAATCGATATAAATCGACAGAATAATATGAGAATACAAATTAAAGGATAGTAGACGTGAAAAATCTATGTGAGTCAGAGTTGATTCATCTTTTGCTGTCAAAGAATCCATTCAAAGAACAGAAAGTCAGCAAAGTATTTCTGTTTCATCTACAATTTTCTTCCTTGGATAAAAATCCTAATAATCGTGAAGTTTCACAACTTTTCTCACTTTTGACCATTTCATCCTAATCATTTTTTACGAAACAAGCGAAAATCCTAAAATTTGTCGCTTTCTTGACGAAATGATGAAAAGTACATCAGCTTCTCAAGCTTCTTCGATTGATTTCTTGTTTTACAATTAGCGACAAAATAAAGCTTTTGAAAGAACGATCGAAATCAAACAAACAAGGTTTGAAAAAATATCATCAAACTCTTCAAGTAGCAAAATCCTCCTGCAACATTTGTAAAGGATAAAAGAGCCCAGTATCGAAAGGTTAGTCGACTGTGATAAATCTATTTCGTCGTTTCCAGTTCGATCAAAAGGTATGGCCATCCCAGAAGCCCGCGTACATCCTGGAGAATCGTGTTAATGAACCACGATGCACGATCATAAACCTCGAAGTTACAGAAGGCGCGAGGTTCGCGTGACGCGATGCTTGTTTCGCCTCCCTGCTCGTATATTGGAATAAATAGTAAACAATGGCGCGATCGGCTCAGGATCGTCGATTCGCGAAAAGAGGATCGCGCATTTCCAGGTAACACGTAGTTCGGTTTCGTGCAACAGCGAGAGAAAGTCGGCGAGAGAAAAAAGGCGGACGATCGAGGCGTGAGAGATCCTCGGTACTTTGCCTTATTATCTTTCTGCACCTGCAGCTGGCTACGGAGACCTTTTATCGATCATCGTCCTTAACCCTTTAGCGACTAATGTTACACTGACGCAATACGCATTTTGAAAGCGCGTTAATTATCGTTATCGCTATCGAATTATCATTATTAAAAAAGGCGTAATCATTGGCAGAACATAGAAATTTAACGGTGAAAAATAATTTAGGAGAGTTGTGTAAAAAAATTTCAAGAAAATGTTCAATCGTACGCATGAAAATTCTTGCATGATCGTATGTATATTCCACTTTCGTTTCGACAACAAGTGCACGCTCTCATTGTAAATGCGAGCATTGAGATTGCTACAGACTGAATTTTCCTGAATTAAGTGAGAGGGATAAAGAGGTATAGGGAGAGGGTGAGAGGGAGAGAATGTGCGGGTGCAAGGATAAATATCGTGAAAGATGCATGCACGAGTCAGGTTCTAGTTAGCCTTGACTGACTCCTGAGAAAGTTGAAAGAACAGAAATGCAAGTAAAGATTAGTTATATCTGGTTTTTATTTAATGTTGGATATTACGTACGATATATAAACTACTCTATATTTATGTTTTTTAATAACATCACGTTTACGAAATTTCTATGCGTCATTTTACTGCTCAGTCCTTAACGAGGTAACGATGAGAGAAAAAGGATACGTAAACAAGTGTCAAGTATTTACTAAAGTTACGAAGTTCCTTCAAAAGTATTTTCTTTATTTACGCACGCTTTGATGAGAAAATACAACACATGTCAATGTTGATAATATGATTAACAATGTGAAATATAAATCTAATTTTGCGATAATAAATAAAATAAATAAATAAATACGAACATAATTCTGTTATTCAATTATTTACTAAATTTTATATAAAAATACGAAGTTGGTCATAAATCGTAATTAACCGTGCTACAGTACTACAGAGTATCACAGCTGGAGTCTTCCATTTCAAAAGGGGAAACAAAATTTTTTTCCACGCATTGATGAATAAATAAACACGCGTGAAGAACAAGCAAAAATTTCCGAGCCATCCTCTGATACAGTTCTCACGCCACCACCTGCAACATTTCGTGTGTTGCGCTCATTTTTCATTCTCTAAATCGGCAAAAAATAGACTGCCGATAAAGAAACACGTCGAGTATTCCTCCTTTTTATATCTTTATCAATCCGTAAGGGGACTACATCAGCTGTTAAAATCGTTTTAACATAGTCTCGTTACCAAGATAATATGTATATATAATTCTCCGTGTAAGAAATCTGATAAACTAATGATTCAACTAATTAAAATGAAGAAGCACGAATTCAATTTTATTCCATAGTTAATTTCACGAGAAAGACACGAATAAGAATATTTATAAGAATTCTCTATTTTACTCTCGCCTAGCGTATTAATTAACTTCAATATATCGCAAACTCTCAACCTCAAATTATTTCTCAAGTGATGTTCTTCGATTCCACTATTTTTTGAAAAATGTTCAAATTACGTTCTTAAATTATTTATAATTATCCTATAATGGTTCTAGCATAACTTCCTACTTATAATACAATTCTAACGCAATTACATCGCATTCTTCGGTAATTCTTTCACAGTGTATTAAGTATTCCTTTATCAAACAAGTTTCTTACATTTCTGGCGATAAACGCACAAAATATATTTCATTTCGTAGATGAAACTGCAAACAAAGGATTACTGTAACAAGAGATTAAAATCAACAAATCTTCTACGATTGCCAATTGTGAATGATATAATTTTTATAAAAGTAATCAAGAGGTCCTTGATCCTTCTCTCTAGACAGGATTCAGTTTCAAACTTCAAAAACAAGATAGACTACACAAAATAGATCTACCCGTATTGTTTGCAGCATTACGTGACATTATGTCTAAAATAAATCACTATAATAAATATAAAACCACTATAATTATACAAATTACTATAATTCCTTTTCCATGCAAGATAACGTAAAATACTCAAACCAAATATCTCCACTGCCAAGATTTTCAAAAGAAGCTGATCTTCCTCCTAAAGTTATATAACTCAACGTATGATTTCAATCGAGTCACTGCTTACTCATCGTATCTACTAATAACCCAAACAATCAATAAAAAGAATATTTAAGGTACGAGATTCCGAATATTGTATCTAGTTGAATATCTCACGCACTACATTAAAAAACGAATAATCACGACGTCCGAGTCGTTACTTTCGAGAAAGGAATGTAAAGTGCAATTTCATGCAATCGATAAATGGTAAAAGCTGTGAACGCAACCGAATGGTTAAAAAATTGCGTGAAAAAAAAAATTGAACGAGTCTCGACCGTACATATTTTAAACGAACACATCCGACCGAGGTCGCTTGCAATTTTTAGACAGATTCTACGTACGTACATGATGGCTAAACAGATGTGTATGCGAGCGCGCGTCTCTCATGCGACACGCATCCGACATTGTCGAGTGAGCCGAGCAATAATCCATCATTTATATTAATTGCGCCCCGCGGTACGTCGCGCCTCTGCATAAATGATATCGCTGTGTTTGTACGGTCGCGGCGTGCTCTCTTCATAAATTCTAATTAAGTTCGCGCGATCGACTGACGGAATCGCGCACAGCGCTGCTTTCGGACGAGCCCCGGCCTCTTCCTTTGTATTCGTGCTGAGGCAAATGAAAAAGTTTATGTGGACAATTGACAACAATATTAAATAATATTAACATGATGTTTCAGCCTGTTAAATATTCAATCGACATAATTCTGTTGCAGCGTTCGTGCGAGGCTCGGTTTCTCCA
This sequence comes from Bombus affinis, assembly GCF_024516045.1. Lineage (NCBI taxonomy): Eukaryota > Metazoa > Arthropoda > Insecta > Hymenoptera > Apidae > Bombus > Bombus affinis. Next base: position 3,952,116 of record NC_066344.1, on the reverse strand, counting down.
TGGATATGTGTCTAGAATATAAAATTTGGTGGAATTATTCGATATCGAAATCAATGTTACAATTGGAAAAATTAAAAACTAGTTATGTATCGAATATAAAAATGAAGAAGTCTTTGAAACATAGAATTGATCGGCTCGATTATTAGGTATCGGAATTTGTATTTTAATGGGCGTTGCAATGAGTCTTGAAACTACCATTGAAAATCCATATTGGAATTAGATTTTAAGTTAACATTAAAAAAAGATAGTTTGCGTTATTATTGAAATTAAGAGGGGAATAAGAAGTAGTCAGATTTACCTAGAAATCAACTAAATTATTATTTCTATCTATTATGTGTATTCGTAACATCCTTTTGCCCATAAGTATATCGTCGTAATTTTACTGTTATCATCATCATTATTCTTTCAATACCTTTAAATTTCTTCTACTTCGTGTACTTATACTTCAATCGAATTAAAATGATTTTCCTATAATTTTCGATGTGATCTACAATCACGAGTCAACGATCAGTGACGAAAATTGTCTACTGATGTCACTGTATAGTCGTCGGCAAAATGTAATGCAGCCCGGGCACACGGTGTCCCTTCCGCGTAAAAATGCCAGACCGAATCAAGGCACGAAAGTGCAGGCGCACTGGAAGTTCGCAATTTAGTCATTACTGTTCCCGAAGCCTTCAGTGTGATGTATAGCTTCCCTTCTACCTATGCAGGTTCTAACTGAGCCCCTCCTATCGCCTTATCAGCTTCCATATCGGCTTAATAAAGAGGACGTCGTTTAATATCGCAACTAAACTGTAGCCCTACGATTTCTTCGATTTTGCACGCTCGAACGAAGTGCCTTCAGCTACCAATAAGTGGCAGTTAGATAGCGATCTGCATTGGCAAACGGACAGAAAACCAGCAACATTGTTGTAGACTATGAATTATGGCGAGGATCCACCGGAAAGGTAGGCTAAGTTACACTGTTCTATGCTATGCTAAGTTAAAAACTATTTGCTTCGGTACATAGAGTCGGCGACAAGAATTAATGGACAAATAATGGAAATACGTATGAATACAATTTAATCGTATTAGTATTGGAACTTAAGTTTTATCTATTATATATATTCTTATAGTACATAGATTATTTAATACATAATTAAAATTGATATTTACATTTTTGTGTAATCATGCTATATACATGAAATTAACATAAATATCGATATATTTACATATTTTCATTACCTATCTGTTTATTTTTGTCTCTGACTTTACATACGGAATTGTTTCAATCAAAAAGTAAAACTTAATACAATTTAGCTTATCCAAACCTAAAACAAATCGTAGTTTAAGTTTTGCTTTTGGAAATGATATTATAGATATGCACGCATTGAAGCGAATATCTTTAAATTTAGCATAGCATAGAATAGTCTACCTTATTTTGCCAGTACATCCCTGGCTTAAGGTACACGCTCTTTGACGAGCAGATTCGAGGAACTTGCTATTGTGTAATTGTACGTTGGTTCACCCTTGCATTACGGGGTAATCGTGGCTGCATACTTGAGCAACAGATGCCACAGACGACATCATGATTTATGGGGCTATATCAACGATCGCGTACCATGATTTTCGTATTTTGCACAGTACAGAAGATTTCATGTCTCTTAAATGAACAATATTGGCCGGTTTGTAATGGAACTTGTCGCTAGGTAGACGATTAAGAGAAACATTGTCCGTTTCATCCAATTGCACTTGGCAATTAATGGCCAAGAGTAAATTAACGACTGTAAATCATGACTGATAAGTATCTACGTTTTATGGGCAAGGCATGACAACGGCGGTTCAATGAAATTCTCTGCAATAAATGTGTCAACGGTATTTCCGACTGTGTTATTTACTGTGTTATCGATGCTTTTAGTCATGGTATAGTTAGTTGTGAAATATTCTATATTCATTAGGTGCTTCGTTTCCCCTGGAATGAGAATTATACGATTACATCGAGATCCGTAGATATTTCTAAAATGTTAGCTACAAAGCATAATATTTTGTCATTAATATAAATATTATGAAAGTTATATCAAGATGTAGAAGAGCATCTACATTTTTATTACCACAGAAAGTTAAAGCACAGAACTTTTTCGCATATAAGATCCATTAAAAAGATCCATTTCTGTCATGATCATAGGGAACAACATATAATAATAGAAGTATAGAATAATAATAGAAGTAATAGAGGTAATAGAAATGCTATAGTATCAATTACATGCTACACTATAAAAACCACTCACGATTGTTATCTAACGTTTCAGAAATCGAATGATTAAAATCTTGTTGAAACCGACCAATTTGATAGATTCCGTGTATCTCCCGTTCGAATCAGTAAAAGTACAAATATATTGACGCTTCGATGTAAATCCACACTTCCTTCAAAATATAAAATATAATCATATCGTCAAGATTTAAAAATACATTTAAAAATACCAAATACATGCATTCTACTCCCTAGCATCAATCACACCGAAGCTGCATAGTAGTTGTGTGCATAATTCTACGTTGAAACTGTACAGATTGTGTCTACTGAAGCTTTTCGTCGTTTTTCAACGTGTCTCGCGCTGTTGTAGAATCACATTGTGCACATCGTGCAACAGCAACATCTACGATTCATTGCGAAGATGAAATATAACAAATGCGATCATCATCTACACCACAACAGCACCCTTCCAGCTATCTCGATGTTGTTCAAATACAATGTTCCTTGTTCTTGTAACACAACACCGCATTAACTCGACACTTGAGTAACAGATGTTACGAATACTGGCTGCCAAGCTCCATAAAAGCGCCGGTAGCATTCGCGATTAGGAGCAACTAAGTATACACTTTGAATCGTATATTCAATATTCCATTCGTATACCTTTCAACGTTGCTCTTAGCTACATATTACCAAAGTCGTCTTAGCGCCTCCTTAGCCAAATTTACGGGCGTTCCATCAGATTAAGATGAATGAAATGTTGCGTAGCTACATATTGCATAGTATAATAAGCACCAGCTGCTATTTATGGTTCTCTTCGGAGACGGATTAATTGATAACTGATTATTAACGACAGATAGAAAGGGATTCTGAACTCTGAACATTGAACGTCAAACAATTAGGTTATTATTCTTGATTAGGTAACTTTGATCAAATTTTAGATAGGAAAAAATAATTTAAATTCAGAAAATACATCTGCTGATTATTATTCGATAATATTTATAGGATGATCGAGAATTTGCGCGCGATTAGGTTTTTCATACGGAGGAGCTATTCTTTTGATTTATAACTCATTTTAATATACAACACGTATCTTCAACAGAGATGTTGGAAACTTTTAGTAAATTGCATTGGTTGGAAAGATTCTTTTATGAAATGAGATTAGTCATACCGTTTTATTGTTTATTATGACGTAGGAATAAAAAATGATTTTATTGTATACAAAAGTTATTATATTAAAGTATTTATCGTGACGTTAAAAAGATTAGGATATCCTTAACTATTAAAAGGATCTATTGGGAATACACAGAAACAGAGGAGTAGTCGGAAACGCGAAAGGGGTGGTTTTCGGAGCTTGCTAACTATCGAAACGCCAGGCTTCCATGGGCGTAGATTGTCCTGATCGATTATCCAATCCACAATGTCTCTTCATGGGGAGACAAACACGCCTCCTTAATTAATTAACTCCTTTGCCTTGCAACATCGAGTAACACTCGCAAACGTAGATCAGGATCTAAATGTAGAAACGAATCGAATTCGCTATAAAATTTAATCTCGGTTTGCAACTTAAAAATCACTAAATCCGATTTAATATTTTTACATTTTTCGTATATTGCAACATTTAAGTAACAAAAACAATTATGACAACACAAGTATCGGAAAAAATTAATAGCTCTTCATTTGGATTTCCAAACTTCTCCACGTAATAATTTCTCTGTTTGTGGATAAATATATCGATTTAACATAGATCTATTTCTATATAGGTAGATCGTAAATTTTAAGAATACAAAAGTGTACGGAATGTGCGTATAATGCAAAAGTACATGGAATTTTTCCGTCAACACTCACAGTCTCCACGCATTTCCCTATTTGCTAATGCGTTGTTTCGTTTCCACTGAAACTAATCGTGTCGTCGTCATTTATATCTTAACCGGATCAAAGTCGATCTATCCAAAATAATCTTGTCCTTATTAATCTTCAATCTCACTTTTATCATAGAAATTCCAGAATAAAAGATGGAACTTGTCAACAGACCAACCATAACGATAGGTCCATGGGATATCGCACGGATGAACTTGAGAATCGCTGCGATTGCGTCGGCGACCGAGTCACAATGCTGAGAAAAATAAAGGGGAGAAGGAGGAGAGAAGGTGGAAGAGGTTAGAAGGAAGAGAAAAAGTGTCGCGTACACCGCAATTCCCACGGGGCGAGGACCGATTTAAACTACACGCCTCGTGAATGTAACTGGTGAAACCACGGACACGAGCCTTCTTAATCCCTTCTCCCTTGTAATTTGGCCGTAAGGAAGGAAGACCTGGCCTGCTCTCGGAGCCGCGAGTCGTTGCGCGATCGCCTGGCCTCATTATAGTAAACACGCCATAGAAAATAGTTGTCCTGTTAGTCGGCTGTGAAATGATCGATGGCGAGCCGTGCCTCGGCAACGCGACGCTTCTCGCGTCTTTTTAATTACAAGCTGCATTGCCAGGGATATCACGTCTGGTCAATACTGGTTATTGTTCGGCTTAAAACATACGCAACTGTTCGCACACGTAGAGCTCTGAGGAGAAAATTAAATTACGTGTGGAATACAAAGTGAGTGTAGCTTATTGTAATCTGTATTAACGATGAAATGTGGTAGTTTTTCATAGACAACGTAAAATTTAAGATGTTTGGAATTTTATAATTAAGAAGAAATTTACTATTAAATTTATTAAGGTCTTGCGAGGTTCACTATTTGGTATGGATAATAAAAATTAATACTTGTCATGTATATTTTGGGATCTTTACTTTGACCTCAGTTCTTGTTGTTGAAAGAGATTGAAATATTATATGTATACGTATATGTGTTTCTGCATTATCATTATCATGCGTGTTTGATTACTTTTCCGAGTAGTTATAGAATATTAATTTTTAAGATACAGTACGTTTGAATTATAAAATTCCAAATATAAATACATATTTCAAGATACGTAAATAAAATAATAAATAAAAAATAACTATGTAAATAAAAATACAGATTTTATCAGAAATTATCAAATACCAATAACATAATTAATTACAAAAAGTTTCACTAAAAATTGACCATATGCTTCTAGACATCTATATTAATACATTTAGGATAGGGATAAAAGAACATTTTAATTGCAAGATAAAATTGCCACTTTTTAATCATTTGCATTACAAACAAAGTTATCGTATATTTTGAAGATTTTATTGCAAATCAATGCTCAGCTACCGGAATGGTCAGAACGAACAGTTCGCAATTTCCTACAGAAATTTCATAACACGATTCATTTCTTGACACGTGTATGATATTTTCTAAAATATACGTCTCGAATCTTACTTTCTTTCATTTTTCATTTCGACTCCTCTGGTCCAACTTTCACGTTATAGCTCTCGATAATCGCAAGTTCTTAAGAAACGTTATACCGACATATGAATTTAGCAAGTGTACAATAACTTATGAACAAACTTGTATACATTACCAGTCATAATTACCAAGACATCTACGCCGTTGCATTTATTAGAAAATTGCAAAGAGTTTTACTCTATTTGGTATTTTAGATTAACAGGAACACATTTATAGTAAAATAAGTAGAGGATAAAAGCAGTGGAAGACGCTTAATTTGTATTAAATATCACCAGGTGATGCTTATGGCCGGTAGCGCTTGTATTAAACTTCTCGGTGTAATTCGCAAGTATCCCAAGCGTATCTCAGAAACATCCCATTCCAGAAGCTGTAACTCTCCAACGTAAGAAGAATCTGCGAGAAACGAGCAGAAGCCCGAACGTCACTCTTGGCCGGTGTGGTTGCTAATTAAGCAAGGCGGAGAGAAGATCGACTGAGAACCACTATACTCGCGCTAGAAGGCAACGAGCGAGTCTACGCCAGGTTGTTTACTACAAAGAAGGCAAGGCGTGTCGTTGAACCTGGCTGCGGAGAGTAGCAAGCGCGAGGCGGGCCAGGCATGCCTCTGCCTCTTCGTCTCGAGCTCCTCTCGCTCGCTTTCAGCGATACGTTCCTCGCTTCTTTTCCTTCTTGCCAACTCTGTTGTCCTTCTTCCTTTTCTTGCTTCTCTGCAGCCTCCAGAAAGCCCCGTTCCCATCTTTCATTGCCAAAGCTGCTGGTCAGATTCCCGCTTGTTAATATCGTCCGACCGATAAAGCGATCGCGATTACTCGCGCCCGATCGCGATATCGATGTCGATACGGATACCATTTTTGGGACTCGATTTCGTTTCGGCCAGCTGCATTACAGATCAGCACCGATCGTGCCCGCGATTTTATGGAGAGAATGATTGCTTCTTTTTCGTTCCATTCTTCTTTCTTTCGTTTTTTTTTCTTTCTTCCTTTTTTTTGTCTTTTTTGGTACACGTGTGCGAATGTGTAAAGGTTCGTACGAATGTATCGATTGGCGTGGTTCAGATGAAATATTTGGAGAAACTGCGGGTTCGGTGTTGTGGTCTGAGAAACCAGGTTATTGCATCGAGTAAAGGAAAAGTAAGAAAGTCGTATAATTGTTCGCTCCAAGCGATGATCGTATTTAATGCTCAGTTATATCTGGGTCTCATTCGAAAAATCGTGATGGGTTATTTTAGAGGTAAAGTTCTGTAGATATATTTTTGTACATAATGGCTTGCAAAAGTATTTCAACGTTTATCATAGAAATGTTTTATAGGGTATAGCGTATGTACATTATAAAAAAAACATTTTGGAATTTTATTGGTACTGTCGTGATTACGTTGGAAACGTTCGTATTGCAAACTAATGAAATTTCAAAATGGTTGATATAATGCGCTTCGTATATGCATGAAAAGTTCTATACATTTTCAAATATTTCGACGAGTTACTGTATCTGTTTTTAAATTGCCGACTAACGAATTTACACCCATTGATATGAAATAATTTACTCTCTTCGTAATCTCACTTGAAACACTCATTTAAACGTCTCTTTCTCTTAATTTCAAAATGTGATATTTTGAAGCAAATGTCATAATTCACACTCCTCTGTAACGAAAAGAATCTCTAGCCTTCAGCTTTAAAGTATTTCGATTTTTCTAGCTCCAAATAAATGTAAGAGTTGTTTAGAAGCGACATTGGTCAACTGCATAAATCAAAAGGTACAGAAAAATCTTTAACAGACTCGGAACGAAAAACTCTCTTGCTTATTGCCATAAAACCAACAAAAAATGTAAATGTCACAAATAGATTTTCAATAAGCCAAAACTTTGGAAGCTGTGCTAGTGATAATCAATTTAAGAGACGTGGTCGAGCGAATGGTTCGAACTACGAAAGAACGAACGGATAGTCACGGAGGATGGTCAAAATTATGGGAACGATATCACGGTCGTTGCACGAAAACGGCCTGGAAACTTGCCAGTCGGTCCACCTTGCGTGTACATTGCACTTGTTGCGACGGAGACGTCGTGGAACGCCGCGATGTATCCTCCATTCTCTCGATTTACATTCAACTTCTCACAAGAGATGAAAATTCATTGAACGCGTGTTGTATTACATTTTTTTCTTACTTGTATTGAAAGGATGGTTTATATATAAAAATAAAATTAATGGAATTAAATACAGCGCTGTTAATGAGTATTGGAACGTATAAAAAAATTTAATAAATTCGAAATAATATTTAAGGGCTATTAATCATTGTCTGAAAGCTTAAACTGTAAAAAAAATTCAATATTCAACACCGTAATAAAAATATTACTTACGTTTCATAAGTAAAATACGTTTCTTTCGTTTCATAAGTAAAATAATAGATACACAACATTTTCTATTTTATATTATTTTATGGATTTATGTATGATCCATTTTGTGGTAATAAAATAAAATGGATCAAACGTAATTCAATAAAATAATGTAAAACAAAAAATGTTGTGAATCTACTACTTCCTTATAAAACGAAAGGAACTTTTGGGACAACTTGATATAATAAAGTTAGGTGTCTCCTTTATTTGTGTGCGTCGTATCTTTGGACCATTATTTGTATTATTAGGTCCTTATTTAGTATATCTGTATTAGATATTTAATTATGTTTTAGTTATTTAGTTGCACATTGTAAACGACTCTATAAATCAGACTTAGGCTCTAGGTTACTTAGTTCGTCTTAGATTTTTTTAACGATGTTTAGACCAGAGAACTCCATAGACACCAACATGTAATTGTTAATCCATTATTTTATTCTAAAATCTTGCAAATAGTTTTCACGATTTCGTATCATGTATTTTCGATTGCCAATCTCTGTCATACAATCACAAAATTCTAAGTGGTCAATTATTTCTTTGGATCAATTATCATTATCATGTTCTGTACAAGACTAGCAGGTGTAACAATACTTATGAACGAAGCTATATAGCACTAGTATGAGAATTTGCACCAGGGCACTTTGTTTTTCATTTTTGCAGAAATTATTAAATTGGACGCAATTTAAAATGATTTAATTAAACAAATTTTTATAACTATAATTGTCTCAATAAGGATAGATACACTAGCATTATTTCGTTTTAGATATAACTATTAAAAATTCTCGTACAAAATTTATACGATCGTCTACCACTTAATTCTACTTTTGTGAAAACGTTTGGCTGTTCCCTACTGCTGTGTGCGATGAAATTTTAAAGATTCTAATTGACAGCCGAAAGTAGGCGCTTTACGTTATAACAGCAATTTCAACTTCCAGTTATTTAGGCTGAGCCTCGTCAGGCAATAAATAACAAAATCCCGGTAATCACTCTGTTAAATTCAATGTTGATTAAATTTAATGAGCTAACATCCTCAAAGCCTGCATGTAATTCGTGCAGATTTTGGTATCAATTACACGATACCGTATGTTTCATCAGGCATTACAGATTTCCCGAGATAGCCTCTGATTAAAAACTCTTATTTACATAAACACACTCGCAGACGCAAGAATGCGTGAGAAACACTCGTACTTGATCAATGTAGAAGAGAAGCTTCTATGGTATATTTTTTGCAATGTTCAGCTTGGAATCTTGCAACCAAAATATACAGTCGATCTTCTGCAATAGCCGCTTCGTCGCGTGTTCTCAGATGATTAAAAAATTCTTGTTACAAATTTAAAAGTGATTGAAATCGGTATTGACGCGAATCAATCGATACCCGGCGAAATTATAGTGGAGAAGATCGAGGATGATCAATCCTTTGCTAACTGACGATTCCACGCGATCAGCCCTTCGAAGAAAAATGTACTGGATCGTGCGTTCTTTTCGCTCCTGTTTTGGTGACTCGTTATTACACTACCTAACCTGTTACTTTTTATTAAAATAAGTCCGCGCAAAGTATATAGTTGACCATATACAATGTAGACACGAAAATTACACTCGATGGTGTCGTGGTAGTTTTGTCGGTTTCTTTGCGTGTGCGTGATAAGACATGGAAATCGAAGTTGAGATCGTAATTTAGATTATAAAAAGAGTGAGCAATTTCGAGATACACATGTTATTGCGTGTATATATGTGCTATGAGTGTTACATTTGGTTTGTGATGTATATGTGTCATGGCGATGTATTATAGTTTATTTCTCATATAATTCTTGTCTTAACGAAGACACAATGGAGACGTTTATTAAGTGGGAGTAGATGAATTATGGATTTGTTGAATTTTAGAATTCTATTTATCTTAATTCGTTTTGTAGGTCCCTACAAAACTATTGCTTAATTTTACTCGCCTCTCTATCGTGTAATAACTATTTCATATTTACTGCCTCACGATTTCAAACATTTAAGAATACATAAATTTTTTAACTTGTCCGGCTGCTATCTAACATTAGTCTATCGTCGTGATCTCAGACTAATCAAACTGATAAAATGTCAAAAAATGAAAAAATTCTCCGAAGAATAATTCTAAATTTCTCAGGCATATAAAAAAAGACCGTATCTCACTTTTACATCTGAGCAATTAAAAGGGCAAATGATGCAAGGGGCTACAAAAAGAGCAAAACAATTTCTTTGGTAGCGAAGAATATAAATTCTATGAAATATTCCACGATAAAAATTATAAGTACTATGTAGAAGAATTTGCTTTAGCTTTCAAGGCTATCGTGAGATAAATCCTTTAACTGCTCTAATTTACAAACATAATAAACGTAACAAAATCGAACGAAAATTATTCAACAGAGTTACGGTACTCAAGTAACAAACAATACCAAGTATAAATACCAAAATTGGCAAAACATCTTTCGTTCTCATCTGTGATCTTCGTCTCTGAGATCTACTCCATTTGAACACCTTTTTTAAAGATTCCAACTATATACACATTCCAAAATCTTACCAAACGGTACCTTACCACCGATTCTCTACTTAATCTTCATTCAAATCAGTTTTTACCTTTTTCAATTCACGTAGTTTCATTAAGAAACCAATTAATCAAAAGCTTCTATCTATTCAGCAGGTATCGTCCAAGGACCAACGCCTTTTCCTCGAAACGATCATCGAGGAGCATTCGCGAGCCCTAGAACGAGTGGTTCGCGTGTCGCTGACTGATTTCGTCGAAAAGAGCGTGCGTTCGAGCGAAGGCACACGCACGCCTCGGATAACGAGTAGAGAACCAACAGGCACATCCTCATGGACCGACGAATCCGTCGTTCGCGTTCGGCCCGCGTACGGGCCGTGTGGACCGGATTCCGGGCCGTGCTTTGACCGTTGCTGTAATAAAGGGCAATCATCGGCCATTACGGCCGGGCTGCTTGCTGACTGGACACGCGCGTGCATTTAAGTTCGCGCTCGCGCTCGTGTCCAGCTTGGAACGCGAGAATGTAATGTATGCCGTGTACGCACTGATTATTGCGCGACGAGCGTGTGTCTTGTAATTTCGAAGTTTTGTCAGAAAGAGAGAGAGAGAGATGCCCCGCCAGGATGAATTTGTCTGCCGACAGACAGGGCTTTTGCCATTTCTTGATGGCTTTAACGGAATACCGTGGTATGTGCTTTTAGCGGTTGATTCGAAGAAGATACGGTTCGATGGTGGATGAATTTACTGCTTTTTAGAAATTGAGGATTTAGATACTTTGGTTGAGTCTGGTAAGAGGAGGAATAAGAAAAGAATACGAGCTTAGGAATTGTAGAAATTTGCTGACTATTTTTGCTGTTGTTAGGTTTAGGTAGTTGATCGTAGTATATGGTATTATGTACTTTTGGTATCATTCCGTCGAGGTGTTTGAAAATAATTTGAATATCTTGAAAGATGTTGCGTAAAAATATATCATTGGTTAATAGCGGTAACTATCGGGCATCGGTCAATTGAAAATATATGGAAATTTTACTAACATCGAATTTTAGGTCTAACCAGAAACTTATTAATCGATTTATCTTCCACGTTATAAAAAGAATGATTAAATTGTCAGCAATGAAAATTAACGCAAATCTGTAAGTATATTTCACTCGATCAAGTACATACATACACGTCCATTATATTATTTGAATACTCGTGCAATTATCAAATAAACATGAAAAACCTAAACCCCATTCACCGCCAGAAACATTCTCCCCGAAATCAGTATGCCTCTCGAAAATCTGCTCTATTCAGATGAAACAACGAGTCTTTCGTTCATCCTCGATCAAACAAGCAGCAGCAATCGCTTTTATTCGCCGACCATCCCTACTGGTCGCATCATTTATGCATGGGGAATGGCGTGCACCCTGTAATTACCCCGAATAACGTAATACCAGACGAGTGTAAACATTCGCGTGCGTTCTATGTACTCGTAATTAGGGGAATAAAATGCACGAATCGCTAATTATACCGCTGTGTACACGCCTTTGCAACGAGAGAAAGAGAAATAGAGATATAGCGTGGATAGGGCAGCACAGTGCACGTACGTGCATGAGATCCTGTCGACGATGCATCCGTTGATCCTGTCACCGTCTCTCGCAGAATCGTCGATTTCCGCGAGGCTGATACGCTTTTACCGCGCCGCGGTGTGCACTGCCGATATTAAATGTTTGCAGGCAATTTGAACGTAATCGGTACCCGCGATCCCGTTTTGCAGTTATTACGGCCGCTCAGAGCTGACGTGTATCGTATTCCAGCGAGGATATCGAGCGTTATTAAAACGCCTCGTCATCCAATCGGAGGCTTCCGTTCGAGTAACATAGACACAAGTTACGAACGATAGAACAGAGCTTGTCTCTTCATAGGTTTCAAGATGAGATTTCAGAATTTAACGAGGAAAGAATTAAAGTTCCTTTTGTTGACGCGTCTATCGTCTTTCTTGATTCAAATATCCTGCATCATATGGTCGCTGGAAAATTGGCACGCTAGCAGATAACCCTTTAAAGTAAGTACAACGTTGCTTATCGAATGTAAAAAGTTTAAGAATTGAATTCAAATTGAATTACGAATGACATTGAAAAGAAAGAAAGAAAGAAATTTAACGGAGGAAAAATAGAAATTACCTCGACTAAAAGCTTAATATCTGCTTCAAAAATTCCTCGTCGTATAACTTTAAATCGCTTTGCCACTCCTACCCT